>NC_058021.1:27701632-28001632 GCF_019176455.1 Solea senegalensis
ATACTATACTATGACTTTTTTGGGTGATTTTTGACCACATTTTATTGTATGGCATTTTTGACTGATTTTGGACGACATATTATACTATGACTTTTTTTGACCGATTTGGGACGACATACTAGTGATGGGACGATGATACCTCAAGGAGTGTATTGACACACTAAACAAACTGTGTCGGCACTGTATTGATACTGTGTTGGTCACACAATAGTGACCCCTGCAGTAGTTATAAAATCATTGCAGGTAAAGAAAGTCCTTGTTCGTGTAAATGCTAAAACTGAGTTGGTATGTAAAATATAGCAAATTAGAGTAAAAATTCAGAGTTACAATTTTTTAACCTATGTGCACATTTGTCAACTTAACTGTTAAATCATATGAAATAAAAGACAAAAAAGTGATCAGTTCATGAATTTTTATTGAGAAACAAAAGTTTCTCGAGTGTCTTTGCTCCAAGGCGATTTCTCCTCTTACACACCAGCTCCCCAGCCATGGAAAAAACTCTTTCGCATGGTACAGATGATGATGGTGAGCAGAGAGTTTTAAGTGCAAGTTGATGAAGATGTGGGTATACGTTCTGGTTCCATTTCCAATATTGCAAAGGATCTTGGTTTCTGGGTGTGTTTGTTTCTGCCAGGTAGTGTTGGACTTCAATAATGGAGTCAGCTGTTGCGTTCCTCGTCGTCTGGGTTTCTGCAACCTCCATATCTAAAGTCTTCCAGAGATTGTGCCCTAAAAAAATAGTTAATCATTACTTCATTATCACATGATAAATCATATCACAAAGTGCCACAAAAATGCATTTTCATACCTGAACTGGGTTCTGACCCATGTGAAGAGCTAGGCTCTTCTTCTCTTGGGTCAGGCTCTTGGCTCCTCATTTCTTCTGCACATTCTGACTGCAGTCTCTTCACCGCTTCACTTGCCTTTTTGCTGACTAAGAAATCCATTCTTTTTAAATCTGGGATCTAACAGAGTTGCCAGAGTCATCACACTGAGAGATTCTATGCCGCAAATAGCGTCAGTTAGCCGCTTCCTCAGGTTTTCAGCCAGTTGCTGAGCAGCTGTTTGTGTCACTGTTGTGGCCTGACGTTGAAGCTCAATGTGGAGCATTCTCATCATGGGAATGACCTTCGACCCAGATGCCGTATTTGCAGCATTCGAGCACATGCAGTCATGTTTGCTGCTGCATCAGTGACAAGACACCTGACCTTTCCTGCTATGCCCCACTCCTCCATGAGGCTCCTTTTTCACCGTGGCAATGTTTTCTGCAGTGTGTTTCTGAGGAAAATGCTGCACTGCCAAGACTGATGAATGGAGTTCATGGCTTTCTTTGTCCACATAGTGGCCAGTAACAGCTAGATATGCCTCCATATTCATGGACGTCCACATATCAGCTGTTAAAGTAACAGCAACAGCACTCTGGAGGTCCTTTTTGGTTTTCTCCTTTTCCTCCTCATATCTCTGGCTCACCAAGTCCTTGATGGTCTGAAAATAACCATACAAATACTGTTACACCAATAAAATATAGTTATATAGTTAGTACAAACATATAATTAAAATTCTTAAACATACCTTCCTGCTGGGTAGAGCATACGAGGGTACAATAAGCTTCAGGAGCTCCCTGAATCCCTCATTTTCAACAAAGCTGAGTGGCTGACAGTCTTTGATGATCATATTGACCACTGCCTCATCCACTGCTTGCTTGTTAGGAACTGCAAGCCAAAAGGAACTATTTTGTCAAAAGCTTAATAAAAGGACTGTAATTCTTACAAACAATATCAAATAGACATAAGACGACATGGTGGTGTAGTGGTTAGCACTGTCGCCTCACAGCAAGAGGGTTGGAGGTTCGATACCAGGCCTGGAGCCTGTCGTTTTGCATGCATGTTTTTTTTTTAGCACAATTTTTAGAGAGAATTTTAACATACCTGGGGTACTCTCACGAGTATCTGCCAATTCTTCATTGCCATGCCGAGCTCTATAATACCTCAGCATTGATGAAGTGATCTTATTGATATAAGATAGCTCTGTGGAGCAGAGCCGACACTTCACCTACAATAACATAAAAAGTTAATTTATCTGAAAACAATTCAAACCTCTTACCAGAACATTGCATTCACTTGTTAAACAAAATAGACACCCTATCTCATGATTACGAGATCAGGATCTCATAATTACATGATGACATGAATAAAGCAACTGTAAGGCTCTTTAACTGACTATCATATGAATCACAGGTCATTCACTTGATAAACTGATAAAGTGATTGCAATGCGCCACCGTAAAAAATAGTACATAAAGGAGAAAAAGATTTACCTTGTTTGGCGTCACAAGATCAAAATTATTCCACACCGGGGAAAACGTCCTAGGACGATCCATGATCAAGCAAAACTCCATCCGACAAACCCACGACATGTTGATACAGTTTGTTTCCTGATAAACACACTTTGGCGCGGCACATCCAAACGACACAGTTCCTGTATCGGTCACGTGATTCTTTCTTGAAGCAATACACGCACCGATACGAGGTTTCCCTCTTGAGCTCTCGGCACAGTGCTGATGCACCAGTGTCGCTCGTCCCATCACTACGACATACTATGCTATGACGTTTTTGACCGATTTTGGACGACAAACTATGCTATGACTTTTTTGACCAATTTTGGACGACATACTATACTATAGCTGTTTTGACTGATTTTTTGGGCGACATATTATGCGCTGCTGGCTTTTTGACACGATTTGCAGACGACATACTGCTCACTATGACTTTTTGACAATTTTACGGGCCGACATATATGTAATGACTTTTTGACCAATTTTGGGCGACATACTATACCGCAATGACTTTTTGAAAGATTTTTGGGCTGACATACTATACTATGACTTTTTGAGAGATTTTTGGACGACATACTATACTATGACTTTTCGACCGATTTTGGACAACATACTATACTATGACATTTTTGACTCATTGTGGACGACATACTATACTATGAGTTTTTTTGGTGATTTTGGACGGCATACTATAGTATGACTTTTTTGACTGATTTTGGACACATACTATACTATGACTTTTTTGACTGATTTTGGACGACATACTATAGTATGACTTTTTTGATTGATTTTGGACGACATACTATACTATTACTTTTTTGGGTGAGTTTGGACGACATACTATACTATGACTTTTTTGACAGATTTTTGGCCACATTTTATTGTATGACTTTTTTGACCAATTTTGGACGACATACTATACTATGACATTTTTGACTGATTTTGGGCGACATACTATACTATGACTTTTTTGAACGATTTTGGACGACCTACTATGCTATGACTTTTTTGACAGATTTTTGACCACATTTTATTGTATGACATTTCTGACTGATTTTGTACGACATATTATGTTATGACTTTTTTCAGTGATTTTGGACGACATACTATGTTATGAGTTTTAGACATTGATTTTTGACGACAAACTATACTATGACTTTTATGACCGATCTTGGACAACATACTAAAGTACGACTTTTTTAGTTTATTTTGGACAACTATACTATGACATTTTTGACTGAAAGTCTGACAAAAAAGTAACACTATAGAATTTTGTTCAACATCACCCAAAAATATCAAAGTATAGTAAGTTGTCCAAAATCACCCAAAAAAGTCATAGTATTGTTTGTCATCCAAAATCGGTCAAAAAAAGTCATAGTATAGTATGTCGTCCAAATTTGGTCAAAAAACTCATAGAACAGTATGTCGTCGAAAATCACCCAAAAAAGTCATAGTATAGTATGTCGCACAAAAAAGTGATGGTATAAAATGTTCTCCAAAGTAACTCCAATACTTCTCAGGATTGCAAAAAATTTCCGACCAGGTCTAGAACCTTGATCTTCTGAGTGAAAGGCAAGTGTGCTACCCACTACACCAAACTCGTGAACTCATTCTATTGTAAGTTGTCCTAAATGACACCAAAGCACTGTAGTATAGTATGTCTTCAAAAATCAACCAAAAAAGTCATAGTATTATATGTCGTCCAAAATCTGTCAGAAAAGTCATAGTATAGAATGTCTTCCAAAATCGGTCAGAAAAGTCATAGTATAGAATGTCATCCAAAATTGGTCAAAAAAGTCATACTATAGTCTGTTGTTCAAAATCACCCAAAAAACTCATAGTAAAGTATGTCGTCCAAAATCGGTCAAAAAAGTCATAGTATAGTAAGTCGTCCAAAATCGGTCAAAAAAGTCATAGTATAGTATGTCGTCCAAAATCGTCAAAAAGTCATAGTAAAGTATGTCGTCCAAAATCGGTCAAAAAAGTCATACTATAGTAAGTTGTTCAAAATCACCCAAAAAAGTCATAGCATAGTATCGGCCCAAAATCGGTCAAAAAGTCATATTGTATGTCAACCAAAATCAGTCAAAAAGTCATAGTAGTTGTCAAAATCAGACAAAAAGTCATAGTAAAGTATGTCGGCAAAATCGGCAAAAAGTCATAGTATAGTATAGTCCAAAATGGTCAAAAATCAAGGTATAGTATGTCCAAAATCGGTCAAAAAGTCATATAAAAGTATGTCGTCAAAAATCGTCAAAAAGTCATACCATAGTAAGTTGTTCAAAATCACCCAAAAAGTCATAGCATAGTATGTCGCCCAAAATCGGGTCAAAAGTCATCGATTATGTCAACCAAAATCGGTCAAAAAAGTCATAGTATAGTTTGTCGTCCAAAATCAGACAAAAAAGTCATAGTAAAGTATGTCGTCCAAAATCGGTCAAATAAGTCTTAGTATAGTAAGTGCCCAAATGGGTCAAAAAGTGTGGTATAGTATGTCCAAATCGTCAAAAAGTCGTCGTATGTCAAAATCGTCAAGTCCGCAAATCGGTCAAAAGTCATATATGGCGTCAAAATCACCTAAAACTCATAGTAAAGTATGCAAAATCAAAAAAGTCATACAATAGTCAAAATCGGTCAAAAAGTCCCAAATCAAAAAGTCATAGTAAAGTCCAAAATCACAATCATACTATAGTATGTTGTTCAAAATCACCAAAACTCATAGTAAGTATGTCGTCAAATTCGTCAAAAAGTCATATAGTATGTCGCAAAAGTCAAATTAGTAGTCCAAAATCGGTCAAAAAGTCATAGTAAAGTATGTCGTCCAAAATCGTCAAAAAGTCATACTATAGTATGTTGTTCAAAATCACCAAAAACTCATAGTATAGTAAAAAATCGGCAAAAAGTCATCATAGTATGTCTCCAAAATCAGTCAAAAAGTCATACATAGTATGTTGTTCAAAATCTCATAGTAAAGTATGTCAAAATCAGTCATAGTAAAGTCAGTCAAAAAGTCACTATAGTATGTTGTCAAAATCACCCAAAAAGACATACTATAGTATGTTGTCCAAAATCTGTCCAAAAAGTCATAGTAAAGTATGTCGTCCAAAGTCAGTCAAAAAAGTCATACTATAGTATGTTGTCCAAAATCACCAAAAACTCATAGTAAAGTATGTCATGTCAAAATCAGTCAAAAAGTCATACTATAGTATGTTGTTCAAAATCACCCAAAAGTCATAGCATAGTACAAAATCGTCAAAAAGTATCGTATTGTATGTCAACCAAAATCGGTCAAAAAAGTCATAGTATAGTTTGTCGTCCAAAATCAGACAAAAAAGTCATAGTAAAGTATGTCCAAAATCGGTCAAATAAGTCTTAGTATAGTACAAAATCAGTCAAAAAGTCATGGTATAGTATGTCGTCCAAAATCGGTCAAAAAAGTCATAGTATAGTATGTTGTTCAAAATCACCCAAAAAAGTCATAGCATAGTATGTCGTCCAAAATCGGTCAAAAAAGTCATAGTAAGTATGTCGCAAAATCAGTCAAAAAGTCATATAGTATGTTGTTCAAAATCACCCAAAAGTCATAGTATGTCGCAAATCAAAAAAGTCATAGTATTTAAAAATCAGTCACCAAACAAAATCAGTCCAAAAACTCATAGTATAGTATGTCGTCCAAAATCGGTCAAAAAAGTCATAGTAAAGTATGTCGTCCAAAATCAGTCAAAAAAGTCATACTATAGTATGTTGTTCAAAATCACCCAAAAAACTCATAGTAAAGTATGTCGTCCAAAATCACCCAAAAAACTCATAGTAAAGTATAATGCCCAAAATCAGACAAAAGTCATATATGTCGCCCAAATCGTCAAATAAGTTCAGTAAGTCGCCCAAATCAGTCAAAAGTCATGGTATAGTATGTCGTCCAAAATCGGGTCAAAAAGTCATAGTAGTATGTCGTCCAAAATCAGTCAAAAAAGTCATACTATAGTATGTTGTTCAGAATCACCCAAAAAAGTCATCGTATAGTATGTCGACCAAAATCTGTCAAAAAAGTCATAGTATAGTTTGTCGTACAAAATCAGACAAAAAAGTCATACAATAGTATTTCGTCAAAAATCAGTCAAAAAAGTCATATTATAGTCAGTCAGTCAGTCATCATCTAACTGCTTTATCCTCCACCAGAGTGTCGCGGGGGGTGCTGTGCCAATCTCAGCTACATCGATAGCGATAGGCGATAGGCGGGGTACACCCTGGACAGTTCGCCAGTCCATCGCAGGGCCACACACAACTAGAGACAAACAACCATTCACTCTCACACTCACTCCTATGGTCAATTTAGAGTGTCCAATTTACCTATTCCCCACATTGCATGTTTTTGGACTGTGGGAGGAAGCCGGAGAACCCGGAGAGAACCCACGCACACACAGGGAGAACATGCAAACTCCATGCAGAAAGGCCCTTGTTCCAACCGGGGCTCGAACCCGGGTCTTCTCACTGCAAGGCGAGAGTGCTAACCACTACACCACCGTGTGGCCCCATATTATAGTATGTCGTCCGAAATCGGTCAAAATAGTCATGTTGTCCAAAATCAGTCCCCTTAACAGCATTGGTCATTGTCTCTTTGTATGTGTGGGTGCACGTGTACATTATTATTTTAGCTTATGAATGGTGTTGTGTTGTGTTTGTCAGATTTTGATGCCTTGAAAAAAAACAACTGGAAAATCTTTAGAACACACTCTTTATTATCCTTCAAACTTACACTTTAATAAATACTGTACGATAGGTCGGAAGGACAATTTTGACATTTTACAGTTTATTGGACATTCTTTTGGACACGCTATACTGGGACATTTTTGACGTCATACTATATAATGACATATTTGATACAAAGTCAGTTTTTGAAAACAGGTACACATGTTACACTACTGAATAAATACTGAATGAACAGGATAATGAAAGCCACCCAAAAGAACCTGGTGAGACCACAGTAGCCTCCGCTCTGGATGCTTTTGCCATTCTGTCGGATGTTACTCAGTGACAGGAGACAACAGTTGCACAGTCATCGGGACTGTGAGCCACGATTTATGGTCCGACAGAGACAGAGAGACAGAAAACGGTCAGGAGGACCTCCGTCTGAGGAAACTGCATGAGACAGGCTGTATCACAACTTTAGGTGGAAGTGAATGTCAGTGTGACTGTGGCAGATTTTGTGAATCTGGTTAAAAATAGTTGGATGTCTAAGCTGATGTTTTTATTACTTTTAAATCTTTTAATTTCTTTTAAACCAAATCAAAGATTAATCAAGCAGTCAAAGTCAAATTATTCTCAGTGAAATACACAAAGGAGTCCCCGGAATATCTGTTATCTTGTAAAAGATGCTTGGATGAGATTCTCTGCATTAACAAACAATATTGATGACGCCGTTTACTGACTTGGGAATATCATCATTTTCAGGGGACATATGCTGTACATTAGCATTTTTGTTTTAAGGTGAAATAAACTGTGTTTTTATCCAACTGTATTAATCAAACTACTGAAATGTATACATGTGTAATTATTAATGGACCATGTCGTTGTTAAACACTGTACCTCTTTATATACTTTTTCATATAATCATTGTACGTTATACTGCTAATTCTTTACATTTCATGTCCGTCTTTTTCTATCATTTGTATTTCTCTCTTATTTTATTGACTATTCTATCCATAGGTGTCTCCTCAATGTGGGATCAAAGAGTTTTAAGATCAGTTTTTCATTGACTTCAAACATTGAGGACGTGTTTCCTGGTGTAACGCGTCCATTGTCTCAGTTTGCTCTCACTGATGTGTGGCAACACTTTCACTGCAGGCTCTTTAGTTCCTGATAAAAGCGCCGATGATTTGCCTTAAGAAAAAAGTCCTATCTGTCCAACGGACCGAGATTACAGCACCCTCATTTCAGTTTTTCTGGCATGAAACGTGATCCTCGCTGAGCCGTTAATGTTTTGACACGACTGATTAACTAAGACTCCCCCGATTAAAGCAACGTGCAGGGGGAAGTGGGATTTTTTTTTTTGCACACAAGTGTGGGTGTGAGTTGCGGGGGGGGTTCTGCATCTGTGTCAGTGTGTTTGTGTGTGTGAAGGGGGTGGTTGGGAGGGTGGCAGGGGTGGTCTTTGGAGGATAGCCGTTGTCTTTCTCAGAAAAGTGAACTTGTCTCACCCAAGAGACAGATGAGCAATGTGTTAGGGACTTGTGGTTTATGGACAGAACTCAGTTCTCAGGCTGCTCGTGTTTTCACCGGAATAAAAGCAGAAACTCTTTACTCAGAAATAACTGACAGTTGTGCCAGTTCACTGTGGCACATAATAATCTAAATGTCAAACTGTCAAGCAACGTGACAGGAACATTACTCAACCCTCAGTGTGTATTTAAGACTACGTTTATTGTCAGGAGGAGGAGGAGGAGGAGGACGATTTGGCCTAAAACTCAAAAAGATGGATGTTTCTAATCATTTCCGCGAGGCGACACTCTCTTTATGGCCTTTTCACGACAATCATGATCATCACACATCGCGCGTTGTCACCGGGTCACCCGAGTCGCTGAGGAAAGTGAAAGCAAAATGTCTCTCACTCTCAAAACATGAGGGCGTACAACGCCGTTTACACGTCCGAGGCGCGACCGTGGCGCTTGTTTAAGTCGCGTCTGAGCAGGCGGAGTGGCAGAAGCACACCGCGCGAGTAAACAGGGGTGGGAGGAAGTCACACATGATGCAGGTCACAGGTCAAACACGCACGGTACACGTCAAGTCGTATGAATAAAGTAGATGAAGATGATTTCCTAGATATTCCACATTTAAATATGTTTTTTAAAAAGAGTAACAGAAACACTTTACTACTCATACAATATAAGGACTGCTTCATGGTCCCATACAACTGAATTGTTTATTTAAAAAAAATAAAATTAAAATAAATAAAACTACAGTGCGGGCCACACGGTGGTGTAGTGGTTAGCACTCTCGCCTTGCAGCGAGAAGACCCGGGTTCGAGCCCCGGTTGGAACAAGGGCCTTTCTGCATGGAGTTTGCATGTTCTCCCCGTGTGTGAGTGGGTTCTCTCCGGGTTCTCCGGCTTCCTCCCACAGTCCAAAAACATGCAATGTGGGGATTAGGTAAATTGGACACTCTAAATTGACCGTAGGTGTGAGTGTGAGAGTGAATGGTTGTTTGTCTCTAGTTGTGTGTGGCCCTGCGATGGACTGGCGAACTGTCCAGGGTGTACCCCGCCTATCGCCCGATGTAGCTGAGATTGGCACAGCACCCCCCGCGACCCTCTGGTGGAGGATAAAGCGGTTAGATGATGACTGACTGACTGACAATATAAGGACTGCTTCATGGTCCCATACAACTGAATTGTTTATTTAAAAAAAAATAAAATTAAAATAAATAAAACTACAGTGCAAAGCTGCTTCACACGACAGTTCTGACATTCACGTACATACAGCACACAGTACTACAATGTCATTTATACAAGCAGCAGCAGAGATCATTGATAAACCTCCACCTGTACATAACGTAACAGAGTATAGTGTGGTACATACAAATGTAAAGAAGTACATTTGCCAGGGAAAGTTTGTGCAAGCTTCTCGAGTCGGCAGTAACAATAATCAGAAACAGAATGAATAATAAGGAAATAAAGAAAGACTCTAAACACAACTAAAAAAAACACAGTTTAACTACATGTTTATGCTCTGCAGCATTTTACATTTTACACTGCACTAGTACTTGGTAGGTCTTTATTTTTTTTAATGTTATGATCCATCCGTTTGACTGTGACTGATGACGTTCATAAAGTTAAGTAAACGTATACAGCGCCTCGTCACAAAGTTCAATGATCTTTGTAAATGTGCAAACCTTTTGAGAGGTTTGAACCCAAAAGACAGATTAGATTAGCAACATCTGCATCGTTTTATTTATTTATTTAAGTGCCAACCTGACATAACCCAACCTAGTGAGGACACATTATAGACACAAGGCATTCCCTCGGCCCTCAACCTTACCCTAACCATCACAACCCTAGAACCAGGTCTTAACCCTGAAAAAGCACTGTTGCGGTGCCCAGACAAAATGTCCCCACAAGGTCAAAATGTCCCAGACACAGGTTTCGGGTGGCTCTCCTTATGAGGACTTGGATGGCCTAACCAAAAAGCCTTATCCCTTACCTTAACCATTTAATGCCTAAAGATAATCTAACCACCCCAATTCAAATCTTAGCTTTACACTTAACCAGTTCCTTAGAAATTAAGTCCTGCCTCAGTAGGACCAGATTTTGGTCTCCATTGTCTCTGCTGGTCCTGACAAGGTCAGCGTTATGTCAGAAAACGTCCTTAAGAGGTATCAAATACAAGCCCACACACCCACACACAGAGAGAGATTATATATTACTTATTCAATACCATCTGGATATTAATATTAAAATACACTTTATTTTTTTACTAGTTCCTGTCTTTGTTTCAGCAGCCGCGCCCGAAATTGTGAATTTGTTTTTTTTGTTTCCTCACCATCTTCAGACGAGATCAAGAAAAGCCCCGGAGAAGAGAGGGTGACCTGCACTTACATTAAATATAACACACTTCTCTCCCTGCGGCAGCAGCAGCAGCAGCAGAAGCAGCAGCAGCAGCGCGAGTGAGTGAGTGAGTGCTTCTGCATCTGGTCACAGTGGGAGAGCTGCCTGCGCAGAAAAAAGCAACCCACTGACCACTGAGATGTCACTGTGACAGATGGACAGGTTTTTCTGTGAACGCTCTGTGTCCTGTAAACACGTTTGAGTTACAGTCACTCACTTTTCGTTCCTTCCCCTTCCATAACATCTTATTTTATCTTTTGTTTTTCCCTATTTTAGTTGTAACGTGCCTGAAACCATGCTGCTGCAGCACAACAATCTCGGGATCAATAAGGTACATGTAATCTATCCATCTATCCCTCAAGGACTTCCAACCCACCCAACATTAAACCCACTTTATTTCCTTCCTCTCTTTCCTCCCCATGTCTGTTAGTGCAGTGATGCTGCAGAGGAGGACACACCCTTCCATCCTCTGCTGCCTCCTTGTCTCCCTTCCCATGACCCTGAGAAGTTCTCTCTATCACAGCTCCTCGTGCTGCAGTGCACACTTCCCCTCTCAATCTGAAGCACTGCTGAAAAGAGAAAAGAGGCCGAAATGTCAGGAGTAAAAAAAAAGAAAGAACTGAAAAGGACATTTTCTTATAGCTCAGACAAAAGAAAAACCTTGAATGTGGAGAGGGAAGTTGTGATGGACACAGAAGCGCTTTTTTATCATTATTATTATGAAAAGGAAATGTCTACTTGTCCCATAATGCTTTTATGAGACATTAGGAACAGTAGACAGTGAGTGGTCATGAAAGGGGGATGTTTTTTTTATAATTAGCAGAGAGAAAAAACATGTTGCTTGTTTTCTTTCATGAGGCATTAATCAAGCTGTAATATTTACTCACCACTCTTCATTTTCTCCGTCCTTGGTTGTTGTTTCTTGTACTTTTTCTGACATGTGACTGTATGAATGAGACACTGATGGAATGTTGACTTTGTCTGGCACGTTCCGACAGTTCACTCTCCTGCAAAGTCCAGAGAGAACATTAACTGTTCTTAGCTCAGGAGCTGGTGGTCTTGTAAAATCTTGTTTGGATTTACTTTTTAACAAATGAATGTTTTTCTGATTCATGGAAACACCTAAAAGGGGGCAGCTTGTGTTCAAGCAGCATGCAACGCCATGCTTCGCTCCTCCTGATCCACAACCATTTTCTGCCGTGTCGCCTGTTCCATTATTATGAACTCATTATTCTGAGTTATTTTCAGAGTTTCATCCTGGTGTCATGTCATGACCTGATCGTCACCACAAACCAGATTTGTTCTACACATGTGTAAAGTGCAGCTACTTCCTGTCAACAATTTACATCAGTTTTGTGGATTTTAACTAAAATAATTTAGAATTTTTGGTTTTAGTAGTTGTAACCTCACACTGATGCATATTTATTCTATTTTGTTGCTAACGGAACTGTCGCAAAACAATAAAGATGAGCTGAACAGAGCCATCTGCTGTTCCTGCTAAATCATGTAAAGGTGCATCTTACCAATAGAGCTCCGGTAATTGATGTTTCACAATCCCATCATGCAACACTCGGAACTGAAACCACTCTGGCAGGCAGCCGTGATGTTTGAATCCATAGATGTAGCCTCCGGCAGCTCATTTCTTCATTGGCTGTTGTCATGAAAAGTTTAGATGGTGGACGGCTGTTGCTGTCCAGGATGATTTAACGGTCAAGGACAAGTAAGAAGGGGAACATTCTACTGCGATCCTGAAAAAGCAAAAGGTGGATCACGATCGTAGGACATGCTGAATTTAAGTATAGAAGCAAAGCAACGGGATACCAGAAGTAAAAGATTCTGCTTGCGTTCTCCAGAGTAGGACGAGTTGAAAACGTATCAGACAAACCTGGAATTATACCAAAGCTTTTCTGGTGGTGTAGACAAACAGAGTCACATGACCTCTGTAATCACAACAGATATCCAACACCAACAACAACAACGACGACGACAAGGATAAGAGATCAAAGCTGATGAGGCGTTTGTAGAAAACAAGAGTTCTCCTTTTAATGTCTCCGGCCACAACATACTGTTCATTTACAGTACACACTCCCATTTTACTTTGACTTTGCACACATCACAGTTTCAAAGTTTTCAAATGAAAAATACAACACAACTATGGAAAACAAAAAGAGTCATAAGCACAAATTAAAACCTATAAAAAATATAAAAACAGTACTCTTAAATCTCATTTCAACAAGTACCATTTCAATAATGAAACATTTAATAATGCACAATAGAGCGGACAAATCAAACCGAACCATTAGTTTCTTTTAAATACAAAGAAAAGACATCATTTTCATCATGCAGAAGATGTAATATTAAATAACGAATCAAACAAAAATAATATATACTTCTCTATATATCTCTCTCTTTTTAATTTTCAAGTCAAAGCACTCCCGTCCCTTACACAGGGAAAAAAAAAACAAGACATTTTTTAAAAACACCAGAGGATTCGCAATGCTTTCGCTAGCTGCCACTGTAGCATGGCCTTTTATGGAAAAAACATTACAGCAACATCTTTTTGGCACAGAAAAAGACGTTCATAATGGCAGTAGCATTTTGCAATATAAAAGAGGGCGGAGCTGCAGCTCTTTTTTTCCTTTTTCTTAATTTTACCATAAAAAACAGCCAAAAATAATAATAACGAAAACCAAAAGGAAAAACATTCTGTGCACCGACATCAGTCGGGAGAGTGGCGTCTCCCTCCAGCAGAGTGTGAGGCAAGCGGTTGTAGCAGCTCAGTCCTACTGTAGCATGCTCTTGATAGTCTTGTTGGTTGATTCATCATTCAGATGCTTGGTTGTGTACCTGCAATAAACACAACTGCATCAGTGAAATATTCACTACCGTTTTTATACATGAAACCATCCGTTATTACTTTTTTCTGCCAGGACTTTTCCCAAATCTTTGGTTTTCTTACTCGACGAGATATTTTCTGGGCATGAAATCATAATAGTAAACACAGGTGTGACTAATCATTTTAATTAAGGCTCCGAGCCTCCATTAATGTAATTAGTTACACCTGTGTTTACTGCCAATTTCATGCCAAAATGGCTGCTGTGACAAAGAACCGCCATTATCTCTATGACACAAAGTGGAAGCCACAAATATTAAACCAGACACGTTTTTAATCAACTTGATTCTTATCAGAAATTCTTAAATTGATATTTAATTTCCCGTAATTTGTGATTATATTCAACAAAAGACTTGCTATTTTGACACTTGGCTTCCTGAAATCTTTTCCCGAGTTGATTTGAACAGGAAAGTGAACTGTTGAAAAATGTTTATATAGTGTAGAGGTTTATAACAGAGCTAATTCACCTCTGCAGCCGCTTTTTCCACCAACATTTCCAGGAACTTTTATTACTAGAGGAAAATAAGTCACACTAATCTGTTTGCTTTGTGTTTCCACCACACCTCAAAGTTCAGGAAGATTTATTCAAAATCAAGTATAAGAAAGTGCACTAACATCTCCAGCGCAGTAGGACGTTTTTTGGGTCAAGGCAAAAATCCCAGTTAAATGAGAAAAGTTCCAGCAGTGGACCGTGGGACCAGAACAGTTTTGAATGGTACAACATAACAAGTTAACTGAGTGAAAGCTCATACGACATTGCTTTTTTATCCAAGGCACAAAGACTGGGAACAGGTTCAATTTAAACTCAAAATAAATTACATATTATTATATTCACATATTCAAGTGATCTGGATTTTTAGCTGACGTGAAGTAAATAGTAGAATAACACCCTCTGAAATGTGAAGTTAGGTACAACATTGTGTAGAATAGAAACACTCCCAGCACAATCCTGTCAGAACTTTACTTTATATTTTCCACCACTGAGTGGTTCATCCGCTGCCAGATCAGAGATGTAGTCACTGAAAGAAAATCCAGCAGCTTTAGCATGAAAATGACCCAAATCAGGCTGCAGGCACAGCAGCACAGATCCAGACGTAAGGTCGGACCTGTCGGCTAAAACAGCGATGAGTGTTCACAGAGACTGGGTAAAATTAATCTGACTCTGATTGGACGAGGCGTCAGATGTAATTGGCATCTCTGCAGACGCTCCAACACCCAAACTGAAGTGAGGGCCAGTGAGATAAACCAAGACGTCTCTCCTTGGTGCACAGAACAGACGCCAATATCATCTAACTCTCAGCGTGAGCGGCGTCTCTTTTTCAATGAAACCCACACCTGGTGAACGACAATCACATTACATGCTGAGCTGCAGAGGGGGAAAAAAAAACATGATTTGATTTCAGAATGCGTTTACCTGAGAGCGTTGAGAAGGCCTTCCACACTGTTTGGAGGCTGATCTTTGAGAACTTTGATGCAGCCTTTCATCTGCAGACCAAAACAATGCGGTTAGAACGGCTGGACAGAGGTCACGCCCCCAAACACACACAAAACCAGGGGCGCGACTTTCACCAACATGTGATAATTGTCATGCTTGTGTATTTGTGTCTTTGATCGCAAATTGGAGCACTGTGATTCCCAAAGGCAGGGTCGGGACCCACAGATGGGTCACGGGAGATTCTTTTTTGGGCCCCAAAACAAAATTGCCCAACCTTTTAGTTAAAATTTGCCCTGACCATGATTTATATTGTGATTTAGGTCACAATAATGGGTACCCTTGGTAAAAAGTGGGTACCCATAATGTGATTTAGACAATGATCATTGTGAGAATTTTCCACAGTCTGGTCAAAACCCTTCAGAGGTCATTTCTGCTGCGCTTCACTCAACTTAGTAGGAGACTCTGCACTCATCCTAGTGACGTTATAAGCGATATTGTATAATTCTAGGTCTCATTTGAAAAGTTACTGGGACAATTTAAAACAAGATGCACCACAGGTGTATTTGTGTCTTTATGTCTTTTAAATAAGTTAGAAGATCTACTCACGTCGATTTTGGACGACTTTGCGAAAGCTCCAACAGGATGGACGTAGTCGTATAAGATGATGACCCCGACCATGACCCGCAGGCAGAAAGACACCGTCTCCTCGGTGGTGAACCGGCTGCGGTACTCGCTGACGAGACATGAGGGAAGGTTTAAAATCCACGGTAATAAAAAAGGTAGAAAGTGAAACGGTTGCATTTAACACAGAAGGTCACTCACGGTGTTTCCAGCATGACTTTACACACTGTCGCCATTGTGCTTAAGCAGTCTGTCGTGTTTTCAATAGGCAGGTTCTTGTTCTATAAAAAGAGAAAAAAGACAATGACAAGAATGACTACCTGCTTTGACAGTTTCAAAAACACCTTGCTGCATGTTCCTGTCAGTCTCACCTCTGATACAAATCTCGTTGTGCCATCACTTAATGTCTTCAGCATGGGCGTGGCATCGGCGTAGAACAGAGATATCCGATTGGCCAGTTCGTTGTTGACTTCATTTTCACCTTCCGCCTGAAAACAGTTAAAATACATAAATAAATGTCAATTTTAATGGGACTGACTTTTAATGTGACGGATTGCAGTTCAGAGTTTTTTAAAAAGTAAAAACACAGCAGTGAGCGCAAACCACTACAATAATTATAAATCAATTATTTTCATAATCGATTCATCTTTCAATTATTTTCTCAATTAATCAAGTATTGGTTCGTATAATGTTGAAAAATATTGATTTGTGTTTACCAAACCTGGAAATGATGATGTTCTCCAATGTCTGATTCAATTTGTATGATTTCTTTGTTATAGGGTGCAAAAAAAAACAAAGATTCACTAAAAGCTGAAAAATCTGAAAACTTGTTGTAATTATTGGGAAAACAACACAGATGAATTGATTATCATAATAGTTGACAATTAAATTACAACTTGTCAACTTTTCAAGGGTAAAGATGGCACTGTTCTCGTCACGGTGACTACATTAGGAAATAATAATTTTGTTATTAAAGTACAATGAGCCTTTTTCTTTATTTAAACCCCTGTTGGAAAATGGAAGCACAAACACAAAATGCTTTGTGGAAACGTTGTGATGTTTTGTCTGGCATCACAGCTTATGCAGATGAAAAACATCCAAGTAATTAAACAGCGTGTCAGAGAAGTACAGCTAGAAACTCGGTCCTCTTGCACCTCCTGGTTTCCCAGCTGAGGACCACGCAGCTGATTTACAATTTTAGACTCCGAACACACAGGTGTCTCTGAACAGTCTGTTCTAAATGTGTCTGCATATTTAAAACAATGAGAACATTTTGTCTGAACACTTGACAGAAAAATTTCAATTGCTTTTAACAAATGATGACATGAGCACAAAGACTTTTTTACCACGGGGGACAGACAGTGTTTCATCTCATCTTCTGTCTGAATCATTCAGTCGTCTTGAGTGGTGACTCAAACGCTGCTGTGAGTCTGCGCTTCCAGGATGGATGGAAGCATGAGCTTCTTTCAGCAGTGACACGTTCTCTAAGACAAGTGTCTGTGTCTGTCTGGGCCCATTTGCCTTATGGCAAAAAAGATCCAAACTAAGAGCATTCATCTGTGCACACGTGCACACACACTAACTGCACAAGCCATCTCTTAGACAAGGATAAAAAATAGATTTTTTTTTAATCATACTGATCTATAGAAAGATAAAATCAGTCTTTTAAAATATGCCATTCCCTGTATCCTCTGCACAAATCTCATGAGACTATCGCAATCACACAAGACTTGACCACATATTCTCAACGTGGCCCACGGTGTAGAGCCAGAAATACGTCCACACTCCACTTTTCAGTTGCTTTGATGGCGTCACTGTCTGCTCAAGAGGACAGTTTAGATTGTTCGTCCTCAATTGACTTTATGCACAGTCTCTTCCTGGTTTTCAAAGAGCCAGCTCAAGACTATTTCCAGTAAGCTGTCAGCCGAAGATGCAGAGATGTTCTACAGTCGGCGTCTGCAGACGTTCCCAAGAGTGTTGAACGATGAATTATAGAAGGATTGCAGCAGTGCGCCACATTTGTCCCCTCATGTTATTACATTTTTTTTTAATTTTAGGCCATGTTGAGTCAAGGCTAACTACTAGAACACAATTTAAATAAATCTATATTGGACATTTTAATTGCTAATGCCACCTTAAAAACTCCCAAGTTTCGCTTTAACGCAACTGACCAGAAGTAACTGGCTTATATTTTAGTGGAAGTTAGAAGTGACGCGCCGTACATGTAAGCAATTCTCACCTCCTCAAAACATCATAACATTCAGTCACAGTTGTCTTCTTCTGATGAGCAAAGGGGACATAAATACAGGCCAATCGGTGCTCACATCGCCCTCTGCTGGACAACATGATAATTACTTTAAATTGCCAAGCTGTGCCTCGAGGCTGTATATTTTGCAGTCCAACATGTCTGTAATGTTCTAGTTTGAATTATCTGTTGCACGGTGTGGTCATATTACATAAAACATGGCATTAATGTAGCTACTTTGAGGTCATTTTAATGATCCATGTGGCACGAGACCAACATTGTGTCCACAGATCAACTTAATTCTGTGGCAAACATAAATCTTTGTATTTATAGTAACAATGCATCACGCCAAAGTGAAAGGGGTCACTTGTGATGAATTTGCAGTTTGCCTCTGCTCTACAAAGACATATGGCAAGTTCAAGCTCATTGTTTTAGCCGACGACTTGTAACTTCATTGTACTGGTTGACTCTCTCCACTCTCATTGTGTTATTTAGAAAAAAAAAAGACCACTGTCTGACAGCAGATGAGCGATGATGATTCTCAGTAGCTGCTGTAAGTGTAAAGTTGAGGGGAAACTGCAGGATTGGGTAACAATTCTCTGTGTATTCAATAGATCCAACACTGATATAGGATTATTGATTATAGCTGCTTCGACTGAGTTGAGTCACTACCAAGAGAGACGAACACAATGTCCTTACCGGTACGTTGTTGATCCTCATGCGGCTCAGTGTTCTCCTATAGTAACTGAAGTCATTCTGAATGGCAGGATTTGTCATCTACAAAAAAACCACAACAGAAATGTATCAGAGATAGATGGTTTTCTTTCATGGCTGCAGGATATTAAGCTCTAGATCAAACAGGCCAATGTCATGACAGAATGAAGGCAGAAATGTAGCTTTAGGGGGTAAAATGACATAAAAACACCACTGAAACAATTACAGTTTCATTTGCTCAAGTGGATTTGAATCCTCTGTCACTCATCCCCCTTTAACAACCACGCCCCTCCTGTCAGGAGAGATTTGGTCATTTATTATCCATCTTAAATCCAGCCGTGCATCGGTATAGTATGTGACAAGAGGGTCAACAATTACCAAGCTGGCAAAAAAGGTAGTGGCCTCGTTTGGGAGTGCCAGGGTGAGGAAGAAAGCCACAAAATTCAGTTGATTTTCTTTGACACCACTTCCTACAAATATGACTCATCCTGGTGATGAATGAAGCCGGGGTGACCTCCTTAAATAGAAACCAGCCAATCAGTGAGCTTCTTTCAAACGCCACCACGAGTGAGAGCAGATCATGTGGCTAATTACCGTCACTCCTGTATCAGTGTGTCACATTTCAGGCTGCACTCGCAGCTAATCCTACAACAACAGACTGGTACAGAGTCTGTGTCCACTGTGTCCACCAGGAGAGACGGACCGCACGCGACACAAAACACAAACTAGGTCAGAAGCCCCTGCACCACCAGTCTTAAAGATTGATGACTAGACCTGGCATGCCACTTTGCACCCCCTACCTTTGTGTTTTTACCCTGCGTGGCTAGTGGGCACTAATTGGTACATCACAGACAATCGCCTCAGGGTGTAAGAAATACAAGTTTTTGTATCTAAGGAAGAAGGGCTTGTTGATCCAGGTCTACCACTTTCATCACGACCACTCACGCAATTATGTTTTTGACAACAGGGCGTTCAACTGACAGAGACACTGGATCCCCGGCGGTTTCTGGGTTGTGTATGAGCAACTTGAATTCAAGCCAAATAACTTACTACCTCCTCCTCTATCTTTTATAATAACGGGCATTTTACGCAAAAACGCCATTAAAATATTCAGTGGATAATCCCACTGAATATTCCAAAATTCGCCCTCAGTTGATTATCATTCCTCCATGTAACGTTTATTAGAAACAAGGCACAAGGCAAACACACTTTTGTGCTTTCATCAAACAGACTCCATCAGGAAAACACTGAATTTGAAACTGAAACTGAATAATTTTGTCAGATGAAAATACTCCAAAATAATAACAGACTCCAGCACATAAGAGCTGGTGAAAGTAATGCAGAGAAACAGCATGTTGAGCTACGAGGGGAGGAGCATTCAAAGACCCTGGTAAACTGAATTACTTAGAAATGTCTTGTGTCAAGATGCATTCAAGAAACCTTGTGCATTTCATCACTTCTGCAGTCCACTAACTAAATATGTGCTTCTGCTGCCACCATTGGAGTAGAAAGACACTTAAATGAACAAATAGTCACATTGACAGATCAACTTTTGATCAGTGAATAATCGAATATTCATATCCATCCCTATCAAAACACCACATTTTTTCTTAAATTATGCAGGACGACACTCGGGGCCAACAACAACTTGCAGACCTCTTCAACTGCAGTAACCCTTATTATCCATTCCACTGACATGTACCGTGTTATAAACAGCAGGGCAGTATTAGGATTCTAATTAAATGCTAATTATGCACTCACTGACTGCATGTTTTAACTGTACATGGCAAAAAAAAAAAAAAACCCTCATACAAGGGCATCAGCAGCTTGTATCACAGGAGGAAGGCACAGAGGTTAACATTTTAAAAAGACTAGTTTGTGGTTTAAATGCAGAAAGTGACACTTAAATGTGTTGGAGAAAGCAGAGTGTCTTACTTTAAGCTCATCAAAGCGCAGGGTGAAGTGCAGGATCTCTGCAAACTGCTTAGCCAGTGCCTGCTCCCGCTCCAGGTGCTGAGTGGGGTCGTCGTAAGTCTCGCTGGTTAGAGCTCCCAGAAGGCTGTGCAGCGCCGCCTCTGTGAGGAAAATATGATTTCTGCGTTAGGAAGTACAGCACCACAACAAAAAACCCATGCCACCCTGAGAAATATCAATATTTGACCTTGGATGAAGGTGTGATGAAGACTATGTTTAGTTCTCCAAATCCTTTCTTACATTTAGTTTCTTTTTACTTTTAGCTATTGGGTTAACAGCTGAAGTATCAACTCTACCTTCCAGAAATGAGCAACTCGGGGTCATGAGAAAGAAGAAACTAAATGTAGAATGACAGACAGCAGTTCAGAAACAATAAGTTGCTTGACAACATAGAATCTTACTTAATGTGCTGGTTATTAGTGTAAAAATTACAGTACAGTTTACAGCAAACAGTACAGACGTCATCTGACTGCAGATGACGTCTGTGTTAACACAGTTCTGTCATTATTCAAACTACCAACCATTACAGCAACACAAAACTGAATCAAAGATTCATATGACCATTTCTCTGTTCTTTAATCTTTAATTTAATCTTTTTAGGCTTTTGACTGCAGGCAGGGTTGTTGGGGAAATAGTGACTGGTACTTTCCACAACTTAAAAGACATCTATGTAATGTAGTTATAGTTGTAGTTTTGTTATATTGTGACTTGTCGTGACTGTTAAATTGAATCATTTTTAGGAATGCTGGGCTCATAGAGAAGTACTCGAAGTAGATCATCACCACAGTTGGAGTGTCAGAAAGCTGAAGCATCCTGATTAGGATACAGACAGATAATGGGGCCGCAGTTGTGCCCAAACTACAGAGGGCCCAGTGCCAGTCCTGGGGTGCATGCGTGTGCATGGGGGTTTAAAATTGTGGTTAAGTTAAGTAGTGTAAACTGTGTGTGTGTGTGTGTGTGTGTGTGTGCGCGTGTGTTCAGGAGGAAAACAAAGAGGTTTTCCGGCTCAAAAGCAGAGACATTGAACTAATTACCTCATTGTATTGAAATGAGAGGGGCAGGGATGGGGGGACATGATTTCATTCAAGCAGAATTACATTTGACTGTTTTGACATTAAGTAAATACAAAGTCTGCCATGCCTTGACATACAGTGACATACCCAAAGACCAATAATTAAGCGCATGACTAGGCCCCAGCAGAATTAGGAGACCATCAAGTGAAACATAGTGAACAACTTCCAAGAAAGTAACGTTATTAAAACAAATGGGAATAGAAAATCTTTTAAACCGGGGGATTTTATTTATAGATGCACACTGTGCTCAGAATTCAGTCTAGACATGTTCAATAATGATGACATAACCCAGACAAGCTCAGCATCTGACGCAGGAGACGGTTCATGGCACTAAATACGTACTACACAGACTTATTCTGAGAGCATTTTACAATTCTCGCTGATTACGTATGACGATGAGTATGTCAACATAACGTAGAAACGGGCCGAGTCAGACAGCGGTCTACTGGAGATAATCATATGGAGAGAGACCGGCACAGGCAGCACAGTAAATTGAGTACATTTGGTAATGACTCCCATCTGTTTGGGCCAGCGTTTGCAGCAAAGGGGCCGAAATGAAATGAACGAACAGTTCACTTTCTTCCCCTCTACGTCCCCAGTCAAAACACAGGTTACGCTTTCAGAGTGCGTTTTCAGGTCGTCAGAAATGAGCCACTCTAGAAAGACGGGAATTCTGGGAAGAGGAGGGGGGTGCAGGGCGGTGGTTATGTCTGAGCTCATCAGGTCACGGCAGAGCAGGCAAGTAAAATGCAGGCATGTAGCCGCTTACAAGGGTCAGAGGACGGCGGGATTTTAGTCTGGTCTAGACCCTGCAATCTCAGATGAATCACACCGACTCAAAGCCAGATCATTTTCTTTTAGTAAAACCAACATTTTTTTTTCAATTCTAGGTAGGGCTGTAGCTAAAAAAAAAGAAGCAATTATTAATCAATGATTACTAGACTATGAAATTAATTAACTGACAATCAACTAATTGGGTTAAGTGAGCTTCTTAAGTGGGAATTTTAACAGGTTTCTTTGCTCCTCTATGACGGCAAACTACATTCATTGGATTTCTAGACAAAAACAAAACGGTTGCGGATGTTGGCAGTTGACCAACAATTCCTAATGTTTTTTTTTTAATTTTACGAACAAAACAACTGATCAATTAATAGATAAATAATAAATGAATAGAGCTGAAACAATTCCTCGAGTAAGTAATCGTCAACCATTTTGATAATTGATTAATCGGTTTGAAGCTTTTTTCGTGATTAAAACAAGGTTTCTGATTGTTTAAGGTTCCTAAATGTGAATTTTTTTCTTTGTTTCTTTGCTCTATTAAAAAAGAATTCATTAAAATTCAATTAATCATGAAAATAATCTTTCGTTACAGCCCTAAAAAAAGTGAGTCAGGAATATCACAAAATCTGAAGTTACATTACTTTAAATTGGAGTTTATACAAGGGTCTAAATTGTAAAAACTGTATATTTTACTCTCAGTGATGTTATTGTTGGGTGAAATGTCAACAGTAATGACATAACGTTCCCTCTATAGCGTCCTCTGTCCTCCATCCTTGTACTTTTCAGAAAAGCATTCCTAGCTTCACGCATATCAGACACGACATCGGGGCGCCGAGGACATCGCTGCCCCCGAAGCCTAAAGTCAAGGCAGTGAAATAGAGCAGCAACCGCGACAACTGCGAGGTGACCTACTTCGTTACATAACAGCCAGTACCAGGCTGCCGCCGCCCACTGCTTTCATTGACTCCCCTCTGTACTGCCACTGGGATTATGGGGCTGAGGGCGTTGAGGCATGGCGGGCGCCCCCTCCCTTTACCCCCCCTTCAGCCTGAGGGTCATAAGAAGATCAGGGAGCAGTAAGCCTACTCCTCCCTCCCCCCCCATGCTAATATCCATGCTAATTAAACAACATATAGCGTCACATAGGTCAGTGCAACGCAAGCAGTGTGTTGAGAAAAGCGCGACTGTGGGGGTTTTTCTGAGATTGTTTAAATCGGGCTGAGCTGTAGATTAAGTAGGTGTGTCTGTTGACTTTTGCAGTTCAGCAGTCAATACTCCAGATGCACATGCACACAATTGAGGTCGCGCATGAAGGGCGAGTGTCTTGGCGAAGACTTTTGACATAAAGGACAAAGCTCTTCGTCCTTCATAGTGTCAGGTCTGGCACTTTGGTTTTAAATGTGAGCATCATCAAAAGACCACAGCACTCAGGGAGCACAGACACTCGTCACTGGTGTTTCAGATAACGCTTCCTGAGATTTTAACATTTTTATCCACTGGATCCAGAAACCTTTCTGCTTCTGTATAGCTCTTTACCTTCTTATTGCAATTACCACCTTACATATGCGTGACAAAATCCATCCTGATCTGTTAAGATGTCGCCGAGATACACGCAGCTGAACTTAAATTGCAGCCAAATCTGTAATCTGTAGCATATCCGGACAAATCTTAGTCTGATATAAATACAATGTTTAGACAGAGATGATTTCTTTTTGTGACGTCATCAGTGAGTGAATTCTTACCAAAATTTAGATGAAAATATCACCTCCTTGATGGAGGTAAATTAAATGAAGAATTAAAATCATCAAGCATTAAAGCAACATCTCACAGGACACCCGAGCTTCAGTCAGAGAGGCTGTGATATTACTTTCCGCCACCCACTCACAGAAACAGCGTTCCTGCAGACGTAGCACAGGCAGATACATACCTAACCTCTGGGAGAACTCGTAGAACTTCTTCAGTCTTCCCACCAATGGAACCACAGCCGCCCACGCCTGCTCCTGTAACGCTTCATCGTTTGGATTTGAGATCGCCTGAGAAACCAAAAACACAATTTAAGACGATCAACATTTTCTACAGTAACCTTTACAAAGAAAAAATACTGATTTTACACATTTTTTTGAGGGTTTATTAGACAAAACACCCAACTCTACAACTGAACTGTTGGATTGCATTGTTGGGAATTAGTTTTTACTTTCATTATAAAAGCTCTTCTGCTAAAATCCAGCCCTTTACAGCAACGTTCTTTCATTGTAAACCACAATATACTGTTAAACCTATTCATCCATGAAGAATGTGTAAAGAACAAAAAAGTCCCTTGTTTAATGGCTCTATTGTATGTTTTCTTGTGTATTAACAAGATTTTGCTCCTCGATTCATTTATTTTTTTATTCATTTGTCCTCTGTGACCATGACAAGTACATTTTTAAGTATTTAACCTTTATTGACAGGACAGCGAAGGGGAAACTGCACAGTAAAGTCAGAGTTGACGCCTCAGTACACCCTGCACCCCATCATGACAACGTTATTGCACGGCTTAACAAAAACAGAAAAGTTCAACCTTTGGAAACATTTTCACTCCGTGCCCCCAAAACTTGCCATAAAAGTTTCACAGTGTGCCCTATATTTCTGATGCTGCAGACAGCATTCGTCTGAACCCTTTAATTCACATAACCACTGTCATTCACACTTGGGTCTGTGTGAAACCAAAAATTGGATGCTAACATTTCTTCAGTTGGAAAAAAGAAATTGTCAGTAGCGTCAGGTTTGATTTGGTGGTTACACACAGGCAAGAAATCCAAACTGATTTTATAACTATTCCCAGTAGTTGTATCTTGTGCAAAGGTGATTCATTTGACTTTTTTTTTTAAACCAAAACTAATCACCTACACTACTCATAAGCCCCTAGCTCTTAATGAGACCCCCTACGAACTAACAAAGCACGGTAGTGTGTGATCTTTTCCATGACTTTTCTTCACAATGGGACGCAGCAGCTGCCAGTTAGAAACAATAGACCTTTTAAACTATGTTACCTCTCTGATTTCCTGTCCTGCTCCTTTGTATGCCTGCAGCTCGTCCAGGACCCCCTTCGCATCCTTCAGCACCACGTCCACTTGCTCCCAAACCTCTCGCTCAGCATCTGTGGGCTGGGCATCTGCAATGGACAACAACAACAAGATCAACAGGGCAAATCTGGGATTTAATCCACATCCACAATGACTGACTTAAAATACAGTTTAAAAAAAAGCACTAGGAAATAATTAAATCCTCTGATATGAAAGAAACGCTCACTTGCGTAAATTAAAAGCTTCCACATTTATTTTCCCTCATATCAGCCAGGTGATGTCAAAACCAGACAGAGAATTTTCAAGCTGATCGCTTTAAAAAAGCTCAGTGTTTAGAGACCAGTTTAGTTTCAGAGTTTGTTTTGCCTTAAGAGAAGTGGCACTGAAGAAAGGCAGCACTGGTGCGAACCCTTTTCCACCACCTGAAGCAAGAACACCTTGCCAAGTGTGCTGACTAAACTCCTACTCCCTTGCAGACGAAGTAAAACCCTGCTCATATTGGCAGCTGGAGGAACATATTTCCACTGTGTTGTGTTCATTTTTATTATTTTTACATCATTGTTTTAACTTGTTGCAAACATTTTGGAGATTTTACATAGTAGCATTTATAAAAAAAAAAAGGGGCACATTTAGAGATATCTTTAAAAGAAAGCACAGAATTTTGTTATAAAAAAAAAATCCCCAAGACAAAGTTAGAGCAGTGTGAGGCATTGTTTTCTCTAAAGGTATGACAGTTTCTGGGTTTGCCAAGTGTGAGAATAGTACAGTGCAGGATCAAGCCATGTTGAAGGGCCTTGGGCTACACAGCAGCTGAACTTAAGTGCTTTATATTTGAGGAGGGGGCTCTGCTGCAACTCTGCCCTGTTTGATATTCTGCACACACTCCGGTGTGGAAGAGGCAGGGTGACGGAGAAGAGCAGAAGCTCTAACGGTAGATTTACCGTTGCCGCTGGGAAGAACACAGAGTAACGGATAAAGCGAGGGAGATAGGGTTTTCGGAGTTGATAATGTTATGTTAAGCTATTCATGTGATCAATATCAGTGGAGAGGGAGCAATTACTGCAGGAGAACTCACTTTCAAAATCGAGGAAAAAATTGGGCTCCTGTTCCAGATCTGTGCATGTCAAAACTTTCAGTAGGTTCCCCATGTTATGATACCTGTTGAGGAAAAAGAGAGAGGGAGAAAAAAAATCAATAAGGGAAAAAAGGAACAGTTCAGAAGTAAAGTGAGTAGGTGGGTGATACACAACTGCATCCACCTCACGCCCTGCTCTGCTTCACTGCGTATATGAACTCAGCAGTGTACCAGATGTGCCCACTGCTCAAACACACACAGCAGTGTGTGTGTTTCCTGTGCCCAAGCGCTCACCAACCAGATGTAAAACCAGAAAGTCCCAAAAATAAAGATAAAGTTACGCTTCTTCCCGGCATTCATAAACATTTACAGGCAGTCGTATGCAAAATAATCCATTTCACGAGCCTCCACAGGGGAATCTAATCTAATGTAACGTTCACCGTCTACACATACAGTAGATAAATGGTTCCTGTGCATAATAGAGCAACCAATTAAACTTTTATAGGAGGATGTTGTCATGTAGAAACACAAGGGGAAGGGATTATAAAGCCCGGTTGGTTGTATGTGATTCAGAGGTCGTCTGCTGGGCTTTGAAAGGCACTTCATCTTATCCGCAGAATCACAGGGTAGTGCAATGCAGTATCAGGTCACAAGTGTTACATAGCATTAATATTTCACAGAGCATAGAAAACCATAGAACCTACAGCACAAGTGGTAAAAAGTCTTAGGTTTACCAGAGAGGCAAAAAACAAACAAAAAAAACAGCCGTCTATAGAATAATGTAACAATACAAATATGCATGACGCAATGATTAATGTTAAACTATATTAAATTCAATGAAAAAAGACATTTATGAAGCTAAAATGATCAACAATTAATCAGTGATTGTGATAATGATTCACAATATACATGGAAATGAACAGTTTAATGTAAAGGAACGTCAGATTTTTGTAGAGAATAACAATAATGCACTGATTCTAACATTGTGAGCCACTACTGAAGCTTAAAATAATTTGGCTGATTAGTTTGTCGAGTAAATATTTGTTGTTCAAAGATGTGTGTCCTTGGCAAACAAGGAGACACAGAAATCTAAAATAAAAGAAGACTTCCAGCACTTCACACTGTCACACAAGTTCCAAATTCAAATCATACACATGTCAGAAAAACATTTACTACCTCAATTCAGTTCATCTTATTTGCACATGAGAACAAACGAGACAGGAAACAATAAGGTGAATAAGAGCAGATAAATGAGTGCAGCTCAGGTTATTTCTGTGTAGTAGTCCTTCAGTTCCTGCAAAGATGCTATTGAAATGAAGCTCTACTTCTCTGCATACTCATTCTTTTTAAAAGTTCTGTTTTTTCATTCATGTTCACCATGTGCCATGCTAATAGCGGCTGTGCACGTGATCCAACAACTCTCTGTCATCCCCCCCGCCACCGTTCCTATAGAGAGGACTTGCATCTTGGAAAAGAAGATGACGGATGAGGAAGACTGATGTGTCCAAGCTTCAGAAAGTCATAACCACAGCTTCCCTGATGAGACATACACACCCACATATGTAATGTAGAGTTATGCATCAGCTGAGGGGCTGCGTGGTGAGAAGCGCCAGCCTCTCGCGTCTCTCCGACTCCTAGAGAGCACAAGTCGATCTTTCTCAGTGGCAGAGGTCAACAGACGTGACAAGTCAGGGATCAGTGACAGTTTGGGGAGAGTTAACAATCATCGGAGCCACATTTAACCCTCGGTGACGGGGCGGAGATGTTCAGGATGTTCTCCGAGAGAATGCAAGGATGCAAAGTTATAAACTTCAGGTGACAGATGTCAGCTGTGATGAACGACAGGTGAAGAGAGAGTGAGTGAGCGAGCGAGGGCACGAGGTGACAGGGTAAATCACGCCAACACGGGTAAAGCTGCTAGACAAGGGAGGCTCTGCCACAGAGTGAGCTACACAGTCAGCAGTTAGGAGCAGAAGGTTAGGCTGAGAGGTTTTAAAATGCATGAGGGCACATTAGGGAGCGGTGACATGTTTCCCTGCATCTTGAAAACCTACCGGATTTGACGAGGTTTTGGGAGGGTTTTTTTGCGCAGAAAGAAATGTGAGTATTCTCAGTGTGCAGACAAAAGGACTTAATTAAAAGTACACATCAATGTCAAAAAGAGTGAGCAGTGTCCTTAAGATGGCTCTCCCTCACAACAGTGACATAAAGAGCTGAAATAATTCAAGTTGAGTGAAGAAACATTTCTTTTAATGTTTGATAGATTTTCATTTTTAATTAAAAAGGCCATTACTGTGGCTATTAAAATGTGATTTTCTATCCTAGTTTTATTTATCTTTTGTGATTGAATAAAACTCAATTCTGATTTACCTTGGCAAAACACACTTCAGACTTATTTACTCCAAAATCCTCTGTTGGTCACTGGTCACCTGCAAAGACCCACCTGCCTTGTCCAGCCTCATCATATTACCGTCCACTAATGTGACCTGATGTCTGACTGTGCCAACGCTGGCATCTCACTGGTTGTTGGAAAACAGCACCTGATCCAGCTTTAGAAGGGGTTAGTGAAAGCTGTCATTGCCCCTCGCCCTGCTGGACGAGGGCGGGCACTGCCCATCATCGCAGTGGGCTTTCCGCTGGTTCTCTACTGCCACCTTTCAGCCGCCGCCAGACCGTCTGCCAGGCAGAGCTGCCAGCCCTCGCAGGGCTACGACACAGGCACTGGCGGCACTTGTAGGCCCCAGTGCAACTCTCCTGTGTCTTTTAAAAATTAGGTCGGTTTAAGGATAGGGATTTATGTGGCCGCATTTCAAAGACCACAAGAGAATGTTCGAGTGGAGTAGAAGAAGAGCAGATTAAATCTTGTCGCAGCTTTTTACGCATCACTCTCCCTGTCAAAGTGTTATTTACAGTTTACATAAACATGAATCAACACGAGCTTTGATGGTTCAGTGTATGATGATGTAGCTGCTGCGATGACACCTCCCCTATTAAAGAGTGAAATTCAATACGTGAGTGACTGTGTGTACACTGGTTGCTTGGTGACGGTGTAGTAAAAGAGAAGTGCAGACAGAGAGAACACAGATACAGTATCAGAGAGAGATCGAGGAATAGAAGCCCCCTCCCTCTCTCTGTGGCAGTAGTAGTAGTAGTAGTAGTAGAAGAATGCAGCAGTGGCATGACCTGGGCATCACAGGGAGCCTAACAACAGCCTTGTTGTTGTTTTGACCCCCCCATCCACCCACCTACTGAGCCATCGCGTGCTCATATAAGGGAGAGGGGGGCTGCTTCTAAGGCCAGGAGCAGAATCTGACAAGCAGTAGCCTGCACCACTCTCCTATTGGCTGCACGGATCTACCAACAGCTCACTGTATCCATGGAGTCAAAAAAATTTAGTGCCATTGACAACATTGCAGCAGCCAATCAGGAGTGAGCTCCCGGTGAGGAGCGAGTACAGTAGTAGTAGGACTTGAAAGCACATGAATATATTAATACAGATGAGGTAATGCGCCAAAAACAGCGGATTAGCAGGGGAGCACGGAGAAATGTTTAATTCCACCACTGAGCAGCCAGTGATTTAATGTGATTCGATTTTTTTTTAAGGGTATATATATAGAGCACAGCAAACAGGCATTGTCAGCTTTTTAAAAAGGGAAAAAAAAAATATTGAATCAATGAACTGATGAATATAAAATGAGACATGTCACTTTGTTAAAATTTAAATACATCAATAAAATGTCCAATAAATAATGGAGATTAGGGCTGAACAATTTGGGTAAATTAGATTATTATAAAATTTGCTGGTGTGATTTGTGTTAATATTTAATTTTTCAAACTTTTTTACTTTGTTACAGATTTAAAATTAGGTGAAGCGCTCTCACATGAGATACCTTCCAAATATAAAGTAAACTACAGAAAACTACCACCTTCTTCAGGATATGAATTTATGCATCACGTTTCAAAATTGGAGGATTTGCAATTTGCTAATAACGCTGTATTAAATTCTCCTAACGTATTTGTTGAATGCAGATGTTACAGAGAGGCTGGCGCCCATTTGGGCAAAGACACCAAAAAACTGTGCCACACCCATGCAGCAGTGTGACCTCTGGATGGCACTGCCTTTAAAACATCTCCATGCTCTTGGAGAAGCAGGGCACAGCTGAAACCCAGCACTGCGGCAGCGTCCTACAAAAACTGCTCGAGGGGCGACGGCTGGCTAATGTGAGGGAAGGATTGTGCTGACATTCCACTACTCGGCTGCAGCATGAGGATCCACGTGCCCCTGCTGCTTTACTATGGATGGAAAAACAACGCCCTCCCCTCCCCAGCCGGGCGCAGACACCACGCGGCGCATCACGTGGGCTCTGCCGTGGAGTGGCTGAGAGCTTGCCTGGGGTGTGGAGGTGGGGGGATGGGGAGAGGGAGCGGAGTGTGTTTACGTCTGCTATAATGTAGGTCTGGGAAATAAAAATGCATGGCTCACTTTTGTCTGGAGCAATATGTCCAAAATAAAAATAAAAAAAGCAGGACTATGGATGGAGGACGTGTGAATTATTATTATTATTATTACGTGTGTGGAAGGGGAGGGATTTGAGGCGTCACAATGCGGCAGAGACGGCCAGAGCTAGGCAGCTTTAAACTTGACCTAGATTCCCCGGGTGACACGCCACATCGCATTAGACCACTCAGTCAGCCCTGGACCTCACTGGCACTGCCCAGTTTTGACAGGCAGAATATAGGGGAGCACTTCCCAAATGGGGGCTGGCATGCGTTCTCCCTCTGTCCTCTCCTCCCCCCTCCCTGCAGACATGCACTACCAATTCAACCCAGCTGACTAAAAGTGGCTTAGGAGACACATGGCGGGGAGGAGAAGGGTGCAGGGGATCGGGGGAAGTTATGCCATTTGTTTGTTTATGGGAGTGAACTTGATTACCTCGTAGCCACGCCTTGGCATTGTTACGCCTGCGTAAAACATCAGCCCATGCCCCCCTTACCCAGTTCCTGTCAAATCAAAACAAACTGAATCACCACGACCGACGATGATGCTCCCAGTGACAGCAACTATCATCTTACTCCTGCAAACATATGGGCGGCTAAAAATATTCCCTCCTTGAAAATCAACTCCTCCGAAAAGCTTCCCGCAACACATCACCTTTGTCGCCGTGATGAACCCATGAATAGCATGAATACAAATTAACACATAAACCTGGTAGTTTGACCGAAGCAGCAGATCAGAAAAACGAGGATGAAAGTGGGAGCGCCTCATCCTCGGCTAAGCCTCCCTCTCTTTAGGACGGCATCTGATGAAAGTTGGAAACCATGGCAACAGGCACATACACAAAGAGTCAGCTAAAATCCTGGCTCCATTGAAATCAAGCTCTATAAAAAGGAGGCTATTAGCACCACTCACACCAAGACAACACACACACACACACCAACCAGCCTGCATGGTGTTAATATCAGAATAATCCATTTCAAAAAGCTGCAACATCAACACAAGGGCTGAATGATCTCGGGAAAGCGTCTAATTGTGTTCTGACGGATATTGCAATTTGTTTTATACATGTTTTTTTTTTTATATACATGTGTTTTTGGTTGGTGGTGTTTGTCCGTCTGTCTGTGAGCAGCATAACTCAAAAAACCACGGGAGAGATTTTGTCTAATTTTTTTGGCAGACATGAGCCAGAAATGATTAGTGGCATCAGGGGATGAAGGATTAGCTCAATATTCATTGTTCTGCAGCATTGCCACCAAGCTAATTAACCAATATAGTCTAATACAAGGACATTCACTAAATGTCAAGAATTATTACATGTATGTATTATATAGAACTGAATTCCATGCTGTGCGATGGGATATTGTTTAAAATGGCAACACCACAACAATCAGATAAGCCAGGAAATCCATTTTGTGACAGATGCACTGTGAAAAACCAGTATATGGTGTTTCTACGAACTCTTTCACCACTCTTGATTCTCCTCTGCATCCGCTGAACATCTGTCTCAGAGAGAGGCCCTCCCCACTCTGCCCTTGAGAGTCCTCCAACTCCTTCCAAGTAGAACACGTTAGGAAATCGTTAGAAGGGGGGCATATTGACTCACTGCCGTCCGCTGTACGCAACCAACCGCCTCCAAAACCCATTCACAGACGGACCATGGTCCAGTTTCAGTGCACAAAACAGCCCAGAACCGTCATTAATCTCCTGACCTTCTGATTAACTCACCGACATTACAGCATCCTTAAGTCTCACTCACTCAACAGTCGTCGCATGTCTTTGTCCCAATATTACAATTACAATTAGAATTTAAAAAACAAAAAGCAATACAGCATTAAGTTGTTGTTTTTTTTTCCAAGCACAAAATGACACTTTGAGAAATTAGGGTGGGGCACAGTGGAGATTTGAGGGATGATGCCCGTCAGTTTGAAGAGTACCACTCCAGTAATTTCATTCAGTGAGATATGACTGCCACCTGGTGGATGAAAACAGATGTGCAAGAATGTAGAGGGAGACCACTCCCAAACCTTATACATGCCAGCTTTAGGGATACTTATGTTAAAAAGGGTAAATGCAGGTCACAAATTGAGGGACTTAAAGGTGAGTTACTGTAAAATCTGTCACAATTTTGCAGCAGATATTTTCAATAACATGCTGGTTCACTGAGATTAAAAAGAGCAGCACTGCTGTCTGATCCAAGAGCACCATCCACTGTTCACATGCACATACTTCAGTCGATGACAGGGACTAATTGAATTTTACACACATAGATAAAAAGGCAGACAGTCCAAATGACATTTCTCCAGAAGAAAACACTAATTTCATGTTAATCTGCCAGACATTAAGGATGTCCAGTGTGCACGAGGAGAAACTCAGACAGGAAGTTACAGCGTCAGCCCTCCAGTGGTATGAATAATAGAGAAGCTGGGAGCTTTTAGCTGACATAACAAGCCACTCTGTATATTACACCCACTTAGACATATTATCTCAAATTACCTATGCAGCCAGTGGGGTTGAAGGAGAGCAGGAGCGTCTTCCATATGCTGATTTAAAAGAGTGGAGCAAGTAATATTTCTATTTTATAGAACACAGTAAAAGAATTTTAAAAAAAAAGCTAATTTGTCTGATATTCATTTTAGCCTTACTTTTAACTTCCTGTGTTACATTTTATTTCACAGAATACCTCCTTAAACAGCCAAAACTGAATTTTAAAAGGGAGGCTAAATGGGGAAAAAATGCCAAACTACCACGTTAACATGAGCATGCACAATCTTACTCGGTATTTAGGTGAGAACACCATTGGGTTCATGTGGGTTTGGGGGGGGTTTCTGCTTTATAGATAGATATATCAGATTGGATGGGAACCACTTTCAGTTTGGATTTGAGAGATGGCTTTATGAGTTCAAGACAAATTTAATCTCATGGCTATGTTAGCTGTGTCATTGTGGAGTCATTGCCCTTGTGGGGGGTGAACTTTCAGCCCAGTCTGAGGTCCTGAACATTATCTACCAGAATGTTTTTAGGGACATTACACCCCAACGATTTGATACAGAGCCATTAATTACCAGGTTTCCTTCATCAAGGTTTAGAAACATTCTTTCTTATGTCAATGTGATATTTTATTTTTTAAATCAATGAATCAATGTTTACACTTTGCTACTACACTGAGGTTGAGCCAAAGGTGGCTAAATGTGGGGAATAAAAGTAAAATAATTATAGTGACCTAAGAAAATCTGAAGCCATCTGTACGCACTGTATAATTTATAATCTACACAAGAATGTCACTACTAGGCTTTCACCAGCTGGGGGCAGTGTCGGCCCAGTTCTGATCTTAGCAACAGGAGAGCTTAGAAAAGCATATAGCACGTCATTCAGGCTATTTCTGTGAATGGATATGAGTCTCATAAGGGCAAGACCAGGGCAGCTCGGTGTTACAGCCTATAGGACACAAACACGGTGGCTTTCTCACGAGGATATATATCGACTTAGTGAACGCACTATATACTCTTCGTACCACCTGAGGCTTAGCTGTTGCAGCATTCAAGTACCAGCCAGTCGAGTAACGGCTGCGTGTCATGGTAACAATCTCCAAGGAGGAAAATACATCAGGGATGGTCAGACAGACAAGCAGGGGCAGAAACAATGGGAGCTGTGAGCAGGTGAGGTGAGAGTTTAAAAATAAAGAAAAAGGGGAAACGTGAACAGGGAACATTAGTTAATCACTGACGTAGGGAAAAAAAAAAAAGAAAAGAAACCTGCACTTAAAAGAGGAAGAGGTCCATCACTAAAGATCAACAACACGGACATTAAGCACAAATTTAAAAAAAGAAAAAAAACGTGGAATAAGTGTTTATGTGCAAGAGAAATATTGGACAGTTTGTCATGAGAGCAGTGACCCTGTGCCCTGCAGTTGCACAAACACACTGGCCTCGAGGAGGCAGGAAGCGAGGAGCACCTACTGTACATTACCCTGCTCCCTTTTTATGGCACACAATGCCCTTCATTTCCTGAGCTTGCATCGCGCGTACGCCCACAGCACGGCACATTAAGACTATAATAATAGGCATAGGTGCACACACAGACGCTCTTACATAATGACACTTCTGCACTGATGCACATTAGCCACGACCAAAGAGATTAAAACCGAATTTGTGCTCAGATGTCAAAACCTTAGAGGCAAAAAGATAGAATATAAAGCTTGATTTTCTACATAAACATTGGGCTAATCCAGAAGAACAAAAGAACAAAACACCTTTTTGCTTCATCTTTAAATGATTATTGCTTTAGCTTTTATAATACCTAATATTTAGTTTGTCTAGCTTAAAGGGTAGTTGCATGTTGCAGCTGAATATTCCTCATCTCATCCTTCCCTTCCTAGTGTTTACAGAACCTATGTAGCCTTCATCAAAACTCATAAACATATTTAGTTAGTCCATTGTGGGATATGGTAAATATATAATGGTCCAAAACGGCACTGGATACCAACAATAATAATAAAAAAAAGTATAATCATTGTATCTTGAATATCTGCCAAATTAATATAAATTCACCTACTTTTAACACTCTAAAGTAGGAGCTTAGAAACTAGCCCACTTTCTAACCACCTTATTGCGTAAAATAAAGAAACAAAATTGTCATGGTGAAAATCTTAGTGGTACAAATTTCATAAGACCACTACCCAAACTGCATTTATATAGTTTTTAATGACGTGTAAATCATGCACACTGATCAGTTCAGGTTCAAGCTTTTTTGCATGCGTGTCAAAATTCAAACTCTTCAAACTTCCGATAAGACTTTTAACTTACGCATAATAAGCACTGTTTAAATCTTTTACCCCCCAAAAATTCTGACAGATTCATTTTCTGGTGAACTTTGGCCTAAATGAGCACAAAGTATACAACACACAACATCTGAAAGACAATTCTTCCTCCCACCTGAACAGAGTGCACATCAGAATGGAAAACACTTCCAGTGGAAAGACAGCTAAACAATCCGACTCCAAAGCAGTTCAGAAAAATGTCTCATTGATTCCAAGTGTGTGTTCTGTGTAGCCCCATGGCCTTAATTCCATTAGAAACAATGCAGGCACACAAACAGACAAGATGTGGAATATTACGTCCGCTGCTCACAATGACTCGCCTTTCCAGCATCGTGGTCAATTCAAATTATGACCAGATATGACCTAGGTCCTTAAAATAGATATGGAAACCAATATAGACACTGTACAGTAGATTTTTATCTTGGATACAGACTGAAGCTCACAATATGAAAGGTGAAATTTGCATTGATGAAGTGACGCGTAGTAGAGACAAGAGACAAAGTCCACAGTGTAATGCAGGCACATGGACAAAACTGTTCACCAAAAATGAACCATTTTCAACGGACTTATTGTCTTAAAGACAACTTAAATTTGGAGGAAACACACTTGATTTTAAAGATTACAACTGCTGATGTCTCTCTCATATTAGATTAAAAACTGCTAGATCATCCTGGTACAGAGAGCAGGGATGATGACAGTCACAGATTAAGATGCAGGTATCACTTTAAAATAAAATGTAAAAAAGTTGCAGTTTCATATGTGTGGTGATCAGCTATTTTTTTATTGTCAAATATCTGAAACTAAATATCAGGGGCGTTAAATGGTGATTGTAGCCCAAGATACATCTATTTTAAAAAAAGGATGCGGAAAACGTTCCCCATGTTTGCAGGTGAGAATTTAAGGAGGACTCACCAGCAGTGGAGCTGTGATACAGTCAGTCAGGAGCAGGGAGGCCCGACCTGGCAGGTGGCCCCGGGTCACTGTCCTCCCGCAGGTGTCGGCGTCTGAAAATGTAAAATGAAACTCAAGTTGAACTATCTATAAACCTGCAGACAATCGGTCTCAGGCTTATCATATGATATGCAAATGTCAGTACTCTTTTTTTACGTGACACCTCAACAACAAGAAATAATTAAAAAACAGTTACCATGGCAAGGTTGTAAACAGTGATTTGCCCTCATGCACTACCAAGTCTTCCTGGTGGAGTAGAGCCAAGTGCAAATTTTCCTTGGAACAAATAGACGTGCATAAAAACACACCACTTCCTATTGCACAACACTTCCGCTGATTCACTTCAGGTTTTCGACTAACCTCCCTGCTTCCTCCTGTACTAGTGTCATGACTAAATACACTCCAGCCAGCACATGCTTTGTGTGCACATTGTGTTCACTGACGAGGCAAACAATCCAAACTGCTAACTAAACAAGAACAAAAAAACACTGAAACACACCTTTTAAACGCAGTGAGTCACGTCATAATTCTCAGCTCTTAGGTTCAACTACGAGCCACGAGCTTTGAGGAGCCAGAACTGTTAGAAACAAGCTCAAGAGACTTTGAGACATTTAGGACGAAGACGATTCTCTTTCGACTTCAAACGCACAAGAAGTCGACCACAGACGCAAACACGATCAACTGAGATGTTGTGAAAATGGGCAAACTATAGAAAATAAAAAGGAAAAAGCCTAGAAATGATGGTGTAATAGTGGCTTTCCTCCATACTAACTGGCCGCGACCTTCTCCTAATCCAATAGGACTGACTTTCTGTGTGACATACAGAGGATCATGGGGGTATGAGGATCATGGGAGTCAGCCACACATCATGCCTACAGCTGAAGGGCGCAACAACTGACCAAATCCAGCCCCAAACAACCACGACAGAAGCCTACAGATAAGATAAAGTTACGGTATGAGTAGCAGCATGTTTAATATTTCTAAACTACTCCCCAGATATCTCGTCATTAAAAAGGAAACTACAAAAAAAACTGTTGATTTGAGTAAAAGTAACATGCCTTGTTTAATATATCTGAGATAATGTATTGTTTATATGTCTAACTTGATGTTTGTGTATATTATACACAGAAACATCTATGTTGCAAGTTAGACAGTGTGCAATAGTTTTGTCTTTTTTAATTTCATCATCTCCTTGCTACACACCCAATTTGGGACAAAAGGGTAAAACTACTACTTTTTTGAAACAACAAATCATAAAAAATTTATTAAATAATACTTCACTCTAACTTCAACCACAAAAAAAAAAGTTATAGAGCCTTTTCCATCTTAAATGCAACTTCATATTCAATGTTATTATGATTACTTTGGCCAATGAGCTGTTAGGCAGTAAAAAAAAAAAAATCCCCAGTGTCTTCCATCATTCACAGCTGAGGAGACCCACATGATGAGATCATTGAGGACACATTTTGTGAGAGTGTGTGCGTGTTGATTCAACCTTGCTCATCCCTTCAAGCAACAGTTAAATCCATCAGCCATCAGTGAAGCTGGAGCAGTGAAACAGTGGAGCTGGCGTTTCAAATAGCTTTGAGTCATCTGCTTGTCACGTGACAAATTCTTTGTTCTGCAGTAGTAAAACCTTCACCGAGTCATTTAAATGACACCAAGAGGTTAAAGCTTAACATCCAGAAATGAAATGCCCAAAAAAAACTTAGAAACACAACAATCCTCATGCTGCTTTATTCCCAAGGGATCAGAAGCAATGAAACTAATGTGGCTCAGAGTGCTTTCACTGAACTAAATGTTCACATCCTGCCGTTTCAAACACGTATTTCCTTGTTTTGATGCGTCACTTAGTTCCAGAGCATCTGTGTCGACGTAAAAACCGCACATGAAAAATGTATGCATGTGGATAAAACATCGCACCATTTCCACATTATAGAAGCAGCATGTAGTTAACATGCCACATACATTTGTTTCCCTTTAACTTCATTCCACCACATAAAAGGGGTCAATAATTGTGGGCCGGCATGTGTGAGCCTGCTACAGACTGTATGTGTGTGTGTGTGTGTGTGTGGCACAGAGTGCTGAATCTGCCTATAGACCAGAAACACTCTAGGTAATCAATAGGATCTATATGTGGAGTCTGTCTATTTGTCACGCACATAACCCGAGGCTTATAGTTCTGATGAAATTTGAGAAAAATATAAAAGCAGCAGCCTTTTTTTTTCTCCTGAGAGCGACTTTGACATAATGAAATTGGCCAAGAGCTGCTCTTCAACCCAAACAAATGGAATTAGCTTGTTTTGTAGCAAAAAGACCCAAAGAGTTTGCATGTTCTCCCCGTGTGCGTGGGTTTTCTGTGGGTTCTCTGGTTTTCTCTCACAGTCCAAAAACATGCAATGTGGGGATTAGGTAAATTGGTCACTATAAATTGACCATAAGTATGAGTGTGAGAGTGGATAGTTGTTTGTTTCTATGTACACCTGTGATGGACTGGCCAGCGCCAAAACCATCAATATTTAACTTTTGGAAAAAAATTCTCCACCAAGTGTCCTCACTTGATGACTCTTCACAGTGAAGCTTAACACAAGAAAGAGGACAACATGAATGAATGAATGAATGAATGAATGAATGAGGACAACAATTGAACTGTATATTCAGTTTTCAATTGATTATTAAAAAGTCGGTTAGTTATTGTCCACATTCATAATTATATTAAAAAAAAGACTCAAAACTGAAAAAGGTTGTCCACAATTGCATTGATAAAATTCTCTCTCCTCTGTTGTTCGAATATCCAATTAACATATTTGCTCATAAGGCCCATCCTTAGCCCATGGTAACGGTCGTATCATATGACCGTTACCATGGGCCATGTAATGCATCTTGTAACATAAGTTACCCTGAATTTTTAATCACTGCATGGCAACTGAGCAACTCATTCTACCATGATTTGATCAACTGTGTCATAAACTGCTAGGAAGTGGATCTTGTGGTGAGACTGTTGCTGTGACTCGTGAAACATGTTTAAGACTCCATTTAAAAACACTAATAAATCTTACTTTATAACTGCAGATGTAACTGTGCAGCGTATATGAATGCGTTCTTGTATTTGTTACCTCTTTAGGACCTTTTCTGGCATAAACTCTGACTTGGTCAGGACTAGTAGTCCTCCTGATGACTAAAAGCTGGTCCAAGTAAGGCAGAATCTTATTTCTGAGGAGCCGGTTAAGTTTAGGGATACAATTTGACTTGTGGTTAGGTTAAGGATACACATTAACTGGTTATGGTATAACGCTTTGTTTACACTGTCCAAATGAATGGAATTCAATGCAGTGTCCTAAGAAGAAAAGCTGCACAAACCTCAGTGTGTGTGTTTTATTGAGGAGCAGCCTGTATGGAACTGAAGCATGGAACGGCCCTTGTGGTGTGAGTTTCGACACCACTGAATAAAACTTCCATTAAAGCTCAAGTTGCCATGACAACTTGAATCCCCCCCTTCCCCTTCTGGCAAGTAGAGTTGGGATATCGACTGAAGGTGCCGAAGCCAGCGGAGCACAGCAGAGCCTCTGTGGAAAATCATTTCATCAAGAAGACTCCCACAGCTCAGTTACACGACTGGAGATGCTCCAAGTAAAATGTCACAACAAATAAACTTGTCAAGAGCTGCTTTCATCTCCACAACTCCAGAACTGGTTTAGATCAAACCAAGTGATCACAGTCAATCCAACCAGGCAGGCAGTGACACAGTTGCTTGTATACATACTTCATATTTTTAGTATTATGAGTCAGAGCTGCTTTTTTAAAGAAGCACAGGTTACATAACTTGCATAAGAGTTTCACATTGACATGTGTGACATGAGTGACGTGATTGTATTACATATATGTTCTATAATCACAATTCATTTGAATGTTAACATTTGAATAGCACAAGATACATTGGTTTGTCCTGAAGAAACCAGTTTTAAGTGACTTTAAATGTACTTATTGTTTGCGACATTCTGACCAAGCACTATGGGATACATTGAGGATGTTGTAAAAAGCTATATTAATGTATACATTTGACAGGTTAAATATGTTTTACTGATTTATTACCGTGTAGAAACAGAAAAGCAAATACATTGGCACATAAAAGAAGCTGACATCAGAGAATATTGGACATTTTTCTTTCACTATTAATTACTGATGTCACATCATTACTTTTTCTTTTGTGTCGAGTACTGAGAGGATTTTAATCATCAAATTCCAGACATGGTTAAATATTAATTAAAAGGCCAGTTAAGTGGGACAAAATTTCACCTCGGGTTTGTGCGACTCTCGAACATTATGTGAGCATGAAGGTTTGGTGCGGGGGCTGCACAGCAACAGTAACACACAAAAAAAACTGAATTTCCTGCTGGTCTGCCATCTGTAGCAACACCCTCTCTCCCTCCTTCTCTCTGCATGTCCACACTAACATGTACAGTAGGCAGCAACATGAGGAACTCATGTCAACATGCTACAATAATAGCATCAACAGAAATAGAGGAAGACTCATTTTTGTCTACTGAACACTTTAAGTGACCAATTCGCTTGATTATTAGTAGGAATATTGAGTAATTGTTGACTTGCACAAAAAAAGATTGATCTCAACTGTTTGCAAAGACAGCCTGAGGCAATTTCCTCTGTATGTGTGAAAGATGTTTGGGGTAGAGGTATATTAAATCCCCATTATTGTTTTTTCCCCCCCCCATTCTTTTTTAATGGGCCATGATATTTATAGCCTTATGTTGAGAGTCAATGCAAAGTCCACTTGGCCTTTTTCCCCACACAGTTGCTCTTAAAAGCTGGTGCTACACACAACTGAAAGCATCCTGTTGAATGATAGGCTGCCTGCAGGAGAGAAGAAAAAGAAAAAAGATCAGAGACTTCGCTCTCTCTTCTTATTATGCACGCGCTCAAGGCTTCAGATCAGCCAACATCACAGGGCGGAAGTGAGAAAGTTGAGAGGAATGCTCCGAGTCTACCAGCACAGCAGATCAGAAACGGGCACACACACACACACACACCGATTCATCCACATCAGAGACTCTGTGTACTGCGTACATCAAAAGTAGAAAACTCACCACTGCCACTAAAGGCTACAAAACACCACCAGCACAGCTCCAGACCATCCCTCTCTGCGGGCTGAAGAGCAGGGAGGGTGCAAAAAGGGTCAAAACTATCTCACAATCACTAAATCAAAATGCTTTGAAAGCAAGTGAAGGCCTTGCAAGTAGCAAAGTAAAGCTGCAGTATGTCAATTAAAAGTATAAACAAAATCTGCAAAGCCCATCAGCTCCTCGGACTCTGTAATATTCAGTAAAGGCGTGTTTTGAATCTTGTATCACACAGTGTTATGCCAGCGCTGCACACAGGAAGTGATTCGTTCTACATCAATACTTACAAAGGCAAGGATGAAAAAGCAAGAAGTAACAGGAGTAGAGTGTCGACTAAAGGTTTCAGAAGTGGATTCTTGGGATGGCTCTAAACCACTTTATGTCTGATACTATCACAACCTTAAGTATCTGAATATATTCCAATACTGATATCAGTCCAATGTAGTTTGTTTTTTTTTACCTCTTTTTATCATCTTAGCTGTTGATAAGACATCTGCATTGGAGCAATTACCACCTAGCGTTTGTATCAGATTTTTACTTTTTCCGATGACGCATACAGTGACAATGTCTCGTATTAGGCTGATAACAATAGCATTTATCTTAGAGGAAAAACTGTGATTTATTGTCATCCTTACTCTTGCAATAATTATACTAATACACCAGTATATAGTCAATATTTTAATTAACAAATTAAGGCGCTCTAAAGTAAACAGTCCCTGCCAGTTCACTCGCAGCTATGTTAAGAGATGCCCCATCCATGTTCAATACATAGACTTTATGCACTTTGTTATCCATGTTGTGAATAAATAGTGAAATCCTGCACTTTTAACTTTCCACAGACATTTTGTTTTCTTCAGTTAGACAGCTATCGTGATGAATCGCTACAGGATTGTTAAATTATTGGTACCGTGGACCATGAATCACATCATATTGTGAGGTAGCCTGTGCTTCTCAGCCCTAGTTTGAGGTGGTTTTAGATCACCTGTATGGGTATAAGTCATCTGTACGTGCCAACAGTGTTTTGTTATTACTCAGAATTCCTCAGGGAAGAAACAGAAGTTATGCACTGCAGCTTCAAATCAAGATATTGTTTATTTAACCAGGAAAAAAAGAGCTTCACTGAGAGACTGTCCTGGTCAAGACACAGACAGGCTACAAAAACATGTAATACAATCCCTTATTGTATACTCAGAGAAGGGATCGTGTAAAGCTGAATCAGACACACAGACCTCCTCTGAGGGTGGGGTGAGAGGTTCAGGGAGGGGGGCACGGGGCAGTCAGCCTTTCCTACTGACTGATTCAAGTGTCATCACTTCAGCTATGATCTGCTCGTGGACAAGAGCGGGCATGCAGCAGTGATGGAAGAGGGAGAAGTGTGTACACTCGAGTTGTAAATGAGATTTCTCAACAGGAGTCTGTGACTGATTTATTTTGAATTGTCAACTGATACGATCTCTGCAACATTAACCCAAGTGTGTCAATTAAAGGGACAGTATGGGATGTCTTTGAAGTTGAAGTTGAGGAATAGGACGGTCTTCTGCAGAGCTGATCAGTATGATCAGAAAGTCTTAACTTAATAACACATCCAGATAGTGTTATTGGAGTCAAATTGCTAGTTCATGCACACCTTCAGTTGGATTCAATCTGGCCTAAGCGCTCTTTGCATGCAGTGCAGCTCCCATCCTCTGCTTAAACCCAGAAATAAAAAGGAGTCAGTGCACAGATGAATAAGACGGCAACAGAAACATGGCAAATTTCAGGGCAGTACAATATTTAGACCATCGGCTTAAAGAAGTGGCTATTCGGTTATTAAGTTCATGGACAATAGGATGACTCTAAATGGTGCTCAACATGCTAACTACTCGCTGCAAGCTAATCCTCAAACTGCCTAATGCTAACGAGCTGAAATGGGTGCAGACTTAAATCAATAAACTGATTCCCCACTAGTGCTAGTTTACATATAAGGGCAGTAGTACAACTGAACAGCTTAGTCTAAATCTATGTTGTTGACTATGTTCACATACAATTTGTGCCTCTATATTCGAAAAACCACTTCATGGTCATGCAACATGAAAACAGTCATATTAGAATCATTGCTGTGTTTTACCTACATGCATGTCAGTTTTTTTCAGTGGGGGCTTTCTTTCACTTTCACTTTCAAAAACTCATCATCCTATGAATTGAGCCATGTCACGATCATGTTCAAGCAAAATGCTGAACAGGCCAAATCATTTAGAGGAAGTTAATACAAATAACTGCAGAAAGAGCAATATAATGGAGCAAGGGATCAATACTGCTCTGTTCTGCAGACAGCAGCACCTGGACAAACCCACTGCCTGCTCGGCAGAATTGTTTTAATTTTAAGATACTGCTTTATTTGACCTGCAGAGCTGCTGGTTGTTTTTGAGGCTGAATTATAACTCAAATGATTATGGTATTGTGTCAACCAACAAAGATGAAAACAGCTCTTTACAATGGGGGAAAGGCATAGCATTGAATAAATGGCTATAAAACAAGATTAAATTGGTCAATGATACATTTTCACTGTGGTAACAAATGCTAGCTACAGGAAATGTCACAACTATGCAGTAAAACTACACAATGGCACATCAGCTGAATGTGTTACGGCAATGACTCAGCTAGACGAGACATGCACTCAGGGTGAACACGTGTGTGTATCCATTTACTGCCGTGAAAATAATAAATAGTTCAAGTCTGTCAGCAGAAGACTTCAATGAACCTCATACCATGAGCGTAACTCAACCTGACGCCAGCAGCTCAGTGACACTGGGTGTGTCAGTCAGGCGAGTGGGGTTTGTTTGACAGTGGGTCCTCACCCCTAAGACACTTTGGGACATTCCTGTGAAGTCAATGGAAACTGTCCCTCTGCTTTTTCTTTCAACACTTCCCTTTAGGGGTTGCCACAGCCGATCCTCTGCCTCTGTATTGTTTTCAGTGATGTGCATGTTTAATTTGGCAAAGATTTTACACCTGCAGCACTGACAGAAAACTGTCCCAATGAGGCAAAACCCAAAATTGTAAATTTGTAATTACTTTCAACGGTCCGGTGCACTTCTAGGATGGATATTTTGAACAAACAAAAGTTCTCCAAGTCCAGTTGCACAATGGTCAGCATCAGCCAGGTGAAAATCTCTTTCGAAACCAAGCAAAACTGGCATTGAAACCGATATCTAATCGAAATTGAATCTAGACCTTATTCGAATCCAAATCAATACAGGAAATCAGTACCAATACCCAGCACAAATGAAGAAGCAAATTTATTTCTAATCAATGCATGGACACAAGTAATAAAAAACTCACTTTTAAAAGGGATTAATGCAAGTCTGTTTACAACTCCATCTTAAGGGCACTTAAGACTCCTGGAAAAAATGATTAATAATTAAAATTACCTGCCATCATGCTTCCTCTACTCTCTTGTTATCCCTCAACTCAGAGGTTCAAACTAAAAACACATTTGCTGAAGAAAATAAGAGGGGAAAACTGTGGGACTCCTCAAGGGTTTACTGAATTATTAGGTGTCTGACTGATTATTCCATTTTTTTTTCATCTACAGTAGGGCGATTTCCATAACCATATCCAACGTGTATCTGTTCCTCTTTATCAGCACCCATTATGTAAACACCAATTACGATACAATCTAATGCCAACAAAAACACTTGAATAAAACTCCAAAAGGTCATATGACTTATGGATAACGCCACTTTTAGATTTTAACTAAACACTAATAAATAAAAGCTTCAAGAAAGCCACTTCCTAACCTGGAAGCAAACCTTTGTTGTGCATGGCATTGGCAACGTAGCAGCACACCATCCAATCAATTTTTAATTTCTTAGAGAGGTCATGCCTAACAAAACTTGCATGCCCCTGCCTGCACTGGGCTGATTTATGAGAGAGTACATCGAGCCAAATGAGCCACTTTCTCATTACATGCTCGTATCACAAACCAAAGAGAAAAAAAAAAGCTTCTGCATGTGACTTCCTGAAGCAACACCAGATTTCACTTTGCTGTGGCAAGTAGCCTTTCCTCTCACTCTGGCAATCTTTTGCAACTTCTGCTTCAACTTTTTTTGTTTCTTCCATATATAAATCAAAAGAAGGGAGGAGGTAGCTCTGAGTGAGAACAGCAGTGAAGTGCTTCAACAGTCAGGCATCTGTTCACACCACTGCAGAGAGGGTATGAGACACAGCAGCAAGTCACACCTTGTCTCCGAGTTCTACATCTGTGGGAAAAGATGGGTATTTGTCATTATGAAAGCAGAGGTTTGTCTCGATGTATAAAAGAAAATGACAGTAAGTTTCTGTTTCTGAAACTGTAAATGTAGGGAAGACTGAGAGCAAACACAGTGTCTGCACTGCCGTGATAACAGACACCATCTCCTTATCCCCTACAAACACACATTTCAGAGCCACATCACTAAAGGCATGTCACTAGAAGAAGTTTAGGAGGATACACAACTGGTCCTAGAGTGAAAATATCTCAAAATGCTACTGTTGAGGTTTCGTGTGTACAACCAACATGCAACAATGATATCATAGCTCCACCTCTCTAACCTAACCCGAACGCCACTAGACATCACATACACAGTGCTGTTGGAGATTAGTATATGAAGACATTTCTTGAGACAACGCAGGGTTTATATATAAAAGAAAAAGATTGTATCGGGAAAGTTCTGTTTCTGTGTGGATAAGGTCTGAGAGAATGGACGAGTCCACAAACTTGTGCTTGTCAACACACAGAATCAAATCTGGCTTTCAAGATGTTTCACTTCCACTTTCAGGAGCTATGCAGACAGTGGGCAGAAAGGAAATAACACACTTCCGCTCTATGGTTCTACTGATGCAAGTAACCAAAAATCTTCACTCCAAATCAGAGATAGGGACAGCTTTATCAGAGGACCACATGAAAAGCCTTGTTAGATTCAAGTAATTCAACACATTTACTTTAGCTGATTCATGCTGCATTTCATTGAGTGATATTGCACTTTTCTTACCTTACATCATTTCATTTAGCTGTTTCTATATAACACAGATAAACACAATTGCAATGATTAATCAAATTACTTTAATGGTCAAATAATAATAATTGTGGTCAATACTTTTCAAAATGTGACAGTTTAATGGCTGCCTGTGTCACATCAACTGAAAACAGTTTGGCTTGGAAATGAGCTCATATTTTAGAATTTCTCCTGAACTCTATTCTAATTAAAAGGAATATCTCCCTCTTTACAGAAAATGTAATTCATACAAACAAATATTATAAATGTTGCTCCAGTAATAAAAAATAAATAAATAAATAAATTTAAAAAAGAGGTGGGCAAGATGTATATCGTCTGAGACATTATCGTTTTGGTTGTTAAAAAAGATATGTAAATTTAAATGATCTAGTATTTAAATGACAATGAGCAGGATTCAGTTTCAAATGACCACTAGTGGGCCTACAAGATCACATGACCTCTCATGAGCATCCTCCCTGCAACACAGGTTAGCAGCATGTGGTTATGCTAACAGGGAGACAACAGCCCCCACAACTAGGACTTTGAAATGACTATATTATTTGCTCTCGTTTGCTTGATGGCCAATTTACCTGACAGAGCATCTGACTGTTTACCCAGAATTCAATGTTTCAACACTGTAGTTCACTTATCAGTGTTTAATTTATTTATTGACTTTCTTTAAACTTAAGCGTTGAAGTAAACATTCAGGGTTGTTTTCCTGAAAAATTGTGTCCACTGATTTAATCTGTGTGAAACAATTAAAATCAAAGTTTTAAAAGGTTAGGATATTACGCAATGCATGTTTAGGGGGTTTTGAGTGAGGATGTTCAGATCACCCTTCAGCCTATCAGAAGAAGAGAAGACAAAACAAAGCAATCAAATAAATACAATGTCTTTCTGTTCCCCCACAAGCCATTTCCACCTTCTTCCCTCACATCCAAGGTGAAGTCATTGTGCCTTCTAAAGTGCCCCCATCTGTGTGTCGACTGAGTTACATGATCAAAAAATGCAGCAGTTCACACAGTTTACATGCAATCCTCTTCCCTTTTTCAATGACAAACACAAATTGCTTTCACAACCAGCCACCTGTTTCGGAAAGTGATTTCCTTCCACATACACAAAACTCGCAAAATGTGGTTGCTCATGGGCTGTAGTATATTGAGTCGCGGTTAGTTCATTCTCTGCAGTCAGCTGACTGTGACGATCTAGTGTCCAGCGACTTTGTTTTGTTTGGTTGAGTAAAAGTGGCTAAACCTGAAATTGTTTTAACATAGCAGCAATACAAACAAATATTATAAACATAAAATGTAAAATGTACAACAGTGGGAAAAAAAAATAGTGCAATAATAAAAGAGTGGCATAATGGAGTGCAATGTCATGAAGCAGGTTGTTCCTGCCAGCTGTAGTTGCATAAATTAATTTATTAAATAGTGTTTATCATCTGTAACTAGAGGTGTAATTCATGATTATTGTCATAATTGATTAACCTATCGATTATTGTCTTGATAATTTGAGTATTTGTTTGGTCACTCAAAACCGATTATCAATATGTTTGACTATTCATTTCGTAATCGAATGATCGCTGCAGCCCTACAAATACGACAGAAGCAGTAAGTTGAGGTTAATGAAATCTACTTCACAAGCTGTAAAACAGAAATTCCGACTAAAATTGGAACGCGCCACAAGATTTTAATTCATGTCCCATCCACTGATAACTGGGGTTTTTTGACATTCCCTCAACAAGATTCAATCTTGAAACAATTATTGCAATACATTAATATTAATGCAAATGGCAGCCATGTTGGAATCCTAAATCGGGGTTTATTAAATTTACTTTCCGAGCTGTAAAACATAAATTCCGACTACAGCTGAATGCACCACATCATTTCATCTCAATTCCCCATCATCATCCAGTCAATTGAAAACCACAAACAACTGGGGATTTCAACTTACCCACAACAGCAAGATTCAATCGATACCGCGATAATTTCTTCCTTAATCGTATGGTGTTAGGCTCTTATCGCCCAGCCCTCGCATGAACCGAGCCCCAGCTGTCACAGCGTGTACATTTCCTTTAATGCAGCTTTAACGAAGCATCGCATAAACAGCCTGTAAGCGAGCAGCACTAATCCAAGACACACGGTTTCAGTTCAGAATCAGTTCGGATAATTTCGGCTCACTTTACCGCACATGCGATAGCGTGGCTTTGCGAATAAATGGGTCAAGCATTACAACATTCAGCGGCAGTGGTGGAATAAATAGGTAAAAAATGGAGCAGGCGTTGATGCTGTAGCGTTGACGTGAAAAGAGGGAAGTTAACGGTGCTTCGGTGATGTGACACATACGGATACGTGATACATTTATCCCCGTATTCGTTGGACCAAAACTTAGCGATGCCTGCTTTTTGATTTTCGCCACTCACGTTTATGACTCACCATTCATTTCAGCAACGAAGGACACGGGGCTACGAGTGAATGGCAACCGGTGGGTAGTAAACGCGGCCAGTTAAGGAGACACAAATGTATGACATAAATGAATAAAGCAGCGTCGATTTTCATGATTTTATCATTTACCTTTATGGTGGTGGAGAAAAGGACGGGCTGGAAACACCACGCTCTCACACTCGGGTGGCGGTACGAGCTGAAAGCAGAAGAAGAAGAAAAGCGATTTGCGGCTGCTGCTGTTTCCGGGTTAGTTATCGAACGTCAAACATGAGGGGAGCTCGCTCTGTGTCACCTTTGAGCGCGGACGGAGAGGGGGGGGCGGATACACCTTTTCGCCACCCAGCTCAAGATATACCCGCCCGCTTAACGGAGACACGTGGATGTGTTTCAACAGTGACCCGCACCGATAATATATCTCACCAAATTAGGCTGCTGCACTTTTAGAAAACACATTAAACAACGTCTTCAAACCAGAAAATCTCAAAGTTTTCTTTTAAGTGTCCATAAGCAAGATGATAATATAGAGGCATAACAAACTCCAGAGGGCGCTGTTGTTTTATTTCATTCTCCTTTTTAATCCCAGGTCACTCATACTATACATGTTTGGTAAAAGATAATCCCTGTTATTAATGTGATGCACTTTATGGGTTACTTTAATACAGTATTTGATTATTTTTTTATTTAACTTTTATTTATTACACATTGAGATTATAAATCTATTTTTGTGTGTCCTGGCCAAGACTGGCGGCAGCAGCACAGTTACAAACAAACAAGGTTACAACTGTGAAGATTTGTGTATTGTTTTTGCTCTTGTTACTATTCACTGGTTATTTATCTACACATTATGCTGTTTCTTAGTTATTTGCAACAGCTTTTATAATTTGTTACTTCGTTTTTAAGGGAAGAAAGGTCCACTGTATAAGCCTGTGGCTTCTTGACCTCGCCTACCACATTTATAAAAAACAAAACTTCTGTATGTTATGCTATTTGTGTGTGCAAAAATGAACTAAACTAAACACTGTATGTTGCAAATACCATGTGCCATGAGTCAATTTTGTAATCACCCACTTTTGACTGTCCTAGTGTTGTGAAATGAAGTTTAATACATAAAAATTTAAAAATACAATTTTAACTATCCTTGTGAATACATACAGTATATAGTCCAATGCTCCTGCAGCAGATATTTACAATCAGGTGTTTGTTTAATATTAAAAACATGTATATTTTATCTCTTATTCTCCAGTTCTCATAGTGTTCTGCCTCCCTTTCAAACAGGTGACCAGCAGGAAATGTTTGAAATAAACTATCTATAGGGAGAGGCCACATTAAAAAGACACACACCTGACTGTAATTTGAGATTATTAGGTGATTATTACGTCATCCATGCTTGTGAACTTTAATGCAAACTCACTGCGTCACACTGAGTCAAGGCTGGAGCATTTTCACTATTTCTTATTGTAAATAGTTGTTAAAAAAATAAAAATAAAAGAGCCATCTGAAAACATGGCATCATTTTATTCCCCTGTTTCCAAACTACTCGGCGGGTTAAGCAGATCCACTCTTCAGCACCTGGTGCTAATTAAGCCTAATTAAGCAGCACACCTGTTGTCAGAGTGGCCCCTTGAAGCCTATAAAGTCAGTGCAAAAAGGGTCACATCCATTTGACAGAAGAATTGGCGTGAAAAACAACAACTGCTGTTTCATCTCAGAATAATTGTGCAGTTTGTGAGCAAACCTGCTGCCTACCAGCCATGGGGAAAGAGAAGACTCACGTTAACGTGGCCATTATCGGCCACGTCGACAGCGGCAAGTCCACCACCACTGGACACCTCGTCTACAAGTGTGGCGGCATCGATCAGAGACGACTGGAGAAGTTTGAGAAGGCTGCTGCACAGGTGAGGAAGAGGGGGGAAAGTCCCACAAATGTATTTATGTTGGGTTTTCTAATTCTTTTTCCTTTTTATAAAAAAAATGCTGTTTTTGTTACAGATGGGGAAGAGTTCCTTCAAATTTGCCTGGGTGTTGGACAAGCTGAAAGCAGAGAGGGAGCGTGGAATCACCATTGACATTTCACTGCTTAAGTTTAACACCCAAAAGTACAGCATGACTATAATCGATGCTCCAGGCCATCGTGACTTCATCAAAAACATGATAACAGGGACGTCTCAGGTAAATGAATGGAGCACATGCATGGTTGCATTTACATGTACAGTATATCCCATAATATGTCTTTAATGATGTACCCCACGTGTGATTTCAGGCTGACGTTGCCCTCCTGGTGGTCTCAGCAGCCAAGGGAGAGTATGAGTCTGGTGTGTCCAGAAGTGGTCAGACCAGAGAGCACGCCCTGCTGGCCTACACGCTGGGCGTCAAGCAGATCATCGTCTGTGTGAACAAAATGGATCTGACTGAACCGCCTTACAGTCAGAAACGCTTTGAAGAAGTGGCGCGAGGCGTGAGCGGCTTCCTCAGGAAGATTGGCTACGACCCTGTGACTGTGCCCTTTGTTCCAATCTCTGGTTGGACCGGGGAGAACATGATCACTGCGACTCAGAAGGTAAGTGGTTTTGGCTTGAAATCACTTGAAAAGTGACTTGCAACATATTAAAGTGTTGTCTCTGTGCAGATGCCTTGGTTCCAAGGATGGAAAATCAGACGGAGAGAAGGGAGTTCAAGTGGAAAAACTCTACTGGAAGTTCTGGACTCGATTCAGCCACCTGTGCGCATCATTAACAAGCCTTTACGATTACCTCTGCAGGATGTCTACAAGATTGGAGGTAAAGATATTGAAATCAATCGATTGATTCTAGGTGGTCAAAATGAGGATCAGGTGCTGACTGTTGTTTCCAGGTGTTGGGACTGTTCCAGTGGGCAAGATTGAAACGGGTGTCCTCAAACCCGGAATGACCCTGATGTTCTCACCTGCCAAGCTCACGGCTGAGGTCAAGTCCATTGAGATGCACCACCAGGGGCTGCAGACGGCTCTTCCAGGACACAATGTTGGCTTCAACATTAAGAATGTCTCTGTCAAGAACCTGCGGCGCGGAGACGTGGCGGGCAACGCACAGCAGGATCCTCCGTCAGACGTCAGCAGCTTTGAAGCTCAGGTCGGTAAATGCAGGAGAGTGTGTGTGTGAGACCCTAAAGTGTTCCACTCATCTCCTGACAGTGTTTTTGGTCTCTAGGTGATTATCCTGAACCATCCAGGGAAGGTGAAAGCCGGCTACTCCCCTGTGCTGGACTGCCACACTGCCCACGTCACCTGCCGCTTTGCCGAGCTGAAGGAGAAGATTGACCGTCGCACAGGCAAGAAGCTGGAGGACCAGCCACAGGTGCTGGTGTCTGGAGATGCTGCCACTGTCAAACTGGTTCCCATCAAGCCCATGTGTGTGGAGAGCTTCTTCACATACCCTCCCTTAGGTACAGTATCAGACCTTGTGTTAAAGGTAAAATATTAATGTTGACTTTCTATGATTTTAATCTGTCTTGTGCTCCATAGGTCGCTTTGCAGCCAGAGACCTGAAACAGACGGTGGCTGTGGGCGTCATCAAGTCAGTGGTGAAGGAGCAAGGCTCCAGACCACAGAAAGTGTGTAAATAGGTGTAATTTTTGTTTACCAGGATTTTGGTAGAAGTGCTTTAAGTGTACAGTTAATTTTATTAAGACTGAATCTTTGTGTTCTGACACAAAGTATGCTTTTTGTGTTTTGAAGTGTACAGTATTCCTGTGTTTAAATCCAAAAAGAAGCTTTAAGAATTGGATGATGTATTTCTGTTTAAAACGTGACATCAGAATTGAGATGACAAAATAAAAGGAATTGTTTGGAGAATTTGCACTTGTGAGTTCAGTTATTGTGGAATTTAGAAATGTTAACAGTTTTCAAGGTGTGCTGGAGTTTGTCATTGGACACTACATGTTTGATTAAGAGCAGCACAAATGTTCAGTATTTCAAGGGGAATGTTCAGAATGACTTGGGCATAAGTACTTGGTATCTTGCTGGCTATAAAATGTTCATGGCCAGGGTTTTCTGACCTAGTTGAGTCTTAAATCAGGACTTTTCAACTCGGGTCCTGCATAGTTTTCAGATGTTTCCCTGCTCCACCACACCTGTTTCAAAGGGGTCATTATCAGGCTCCTGCAGAGTTTGCTGATGAGCTGATTATTTGAATCGGGTGTGTTGGAGCAGGGAAACATCTAAAACATGCAGGGCAGGGAGTCCTTGGCACCAGGATTAAGAAATCCTGTCTTAAACGATCATGACAAAATGTTTCTCTTAGATGAGGATTTTTATACCATTATCCTTTTAATCACATGTTAAGATAATCCTTAAGGTTAAAAGGAAACTGATATGGTGACAAATATCTCATACTATTGTGCAAGAGTTTTTTTTTTTTTTAAGGCACAATCACCAAAATTGTACTGCTATACTCATATAAGCAATTATAGCTGCATAAAAACAATTTTCTCTAAAATTCCAGGAGAAGACAAATCTGAATCATGTGGTAACTTAAGTACAGGAGCAGGCTGAGGGTTGAAGTACAGCACTTTAATGATACAATGGGTTGATGGGGTTTATTTTCCTTAACATGGAGGGGGAAAAAACTGCAAGTCAGTGAGGACCTGGTGAAAATACATTGGCTCTCCTGCCTTTTTTTTTTTCTTTTTTTTTTTTACAAAGTCCACTCTTCATTTCAAAGACATCTCTGGTTCACATGCAGCAAACCTAGGAAATGTACTGAATCCAGTAACATGGAATGATATTACATGACTCAAATGAAATATATAATAAAAAAAATTCAAGCTCATGAGGTTTTACAAGACACTGAATTGTCAACACAGGTTGATGTGAAACTTCTAGCCTGTCAGGAAATCAAGTTATTGCTAAGATGTCCTCTCTAGGGTTCCCATACTTGTCGATGTTAATATAGTGGCTTTAAAAAACAGGACACCACGCATGTGAGTGTGTGTACTCCCGCTTCAATAATAGTGGCTCTTTAAAACCCCTGAGGTGAGCGTCTTTGAACGCAGCACTCCACTCAATTCCAGTCATTGTTACGCCATGCACAGAAAAAGGTCAAAGGACTGTGGAGAGATGGGAGTCGAGTCCACGCACAGAGCATACACACAGTGAACAGTGTAACGAGGGGTAAATTAGTGACCGACAGTGAACCACAGGCCTTGATATTCCACCACACGGTAGCAGCAGGTTTTCTATACTGTAAAACAACCGTATAATACGTGTATACACACACAAAGCAAGCAAGAACGAGGAGTACATTGAATGAAAGTCTTCATCTCGGAAAAGATCAGTGGGTAGAGACTCCTGCCCCTTCAGTCAATTATGGTGGCAAACAGGGATGCAAGACACAAATAGTGACATGACCTATTTCACATTCCTTTTTCCTATTTGTCCTTTTTTTTTTCTTTTCTTTTCTTCTTTCCCCGGAAATATAAGCTGATAATTACTCGAGGGCCAGTAAAAGTAATACAGATAAAATTCATGCTCTGCCGCCCTGATGCTTAATCGGAGCGGGCGTAGAGCAGTGGTACATGTTTTGTACAATAAAACATGTATGTACACTCACACACAAATATATATATTTACATACATATATACACAGTAACAGCATAAACATAGACTTTATTTGTTTTTTTTTTTTAGGTTAAGTGCTAGGGTTCTGAGAGTGGCTCCGTCGCAGCCGTGCTATAGGGTTAAGATAATACTGGTAGAGGAAGAATACACACATTCTTTGTACAGCATGGATGAAGGCCATCCATGGCTAGATGATCCTTCTTGGGTTGCTTGTTTTTTTTTCTTTCCTTTAGACACTTGTCCTGTGACAAGAGGTGTTAGTTATGATCGCTATTTACAGGAGCTTCCGCTTTAGGGAGAGGCGTAGTGCAAGGCTTTCTGTCAGTCACTCAGGATGTGCACAAAAGACATAGGGAACACCCCTTTTCTTTCTGGATCTCCTTCAATGTGCCCGATCTGGAAGGAGAAAGGAAAAAGATTATTATCCGGCATTAAAGTGGTGGGTATTTTTTATTTATTTAGTTTTGTCTGAAAACCGTGTGAACACCCCAGAGCTCTTGAGGTGAAGTGTAGCGAGGCTGGACTTACCCACCACTCCTGGTCCTCCTCTCCTGTAACTATGATCACTTCTCCTTCAACAAACGTCAGTTCATCGTCGTTGTCGGCCTGACAGTCGTAGATGGTCTTGACCCGGCGAGTTTTACTCTTCCCCTGAATGTAAAACACATCAAAACGGTTATAATCGACACACACAAACACTACTTTTCTTTTATTGTAAAGGTCTAGTGCAGTGGTTCTGAAACTGGAGATAAGAGAATAAGAGAATTTTTATTATTATTTGTTATCACAAACCCTGGTGATAGACAGAAGAACAGTATTTCTAATTTTCCTCCAAGTACCACCAGAGGAAGCTCACATACCACAGTTTGAGAACCATGGGGGTTCTGGAGTTTATTTATCCAAACACGAAACAATAAGAGAGTGGCCTGGAGCACAGTAAATTGTAACTAAAATATCGCATTGTTACTCTAGGTTTGGACAATCTGCTTTTTCTGTAAAAAGGCCGTCATTTATGGAATTCCATACCAGATTAAATTGTGCATAATATATACAATCTTTTACTTTAGGCTCAAATCAAATCGTTTTACATACAAAAGCCCAACTAGGCACTGGAGACGTAAATTAGCATTTGCTATATATAGCTTGCAGCATGTCCGCTTCATGCTCCGTCTTGGAACTATGTAACACTGCATTATCCCTATTGAATGAATGGATGAATAAACAAATACATTTTTGTATAAGTGTATGATTGGAATAGGTAGGTTTAGAATCAGCCTTTATATAAACTTAAAGGCACAGTGAGTCAATTCTGCCAGTAGGGGTCTCTCAATAGGAACAACAACAAAAGACCAAGTAGCCGAATGAAAAATAACACTGGCTAATTAGTGGTACCAATTATTTCCTTCATCACTCTGAAATGTCATAGAAGGTTTGATCCTGAACTTCCTGAAAAATTAAATTGTCTGTTACTTTGAAAAAAATCTAGTTCTGTGGATTTGAAGAGTAAAATATATGAGAGTCTTGATGTTTTTAGATATTTTAATGCAAAAATGTCTTGTGTTGCCATGTTTTAACAGCAGCCCTTTAGGACTAATCAACCAGAGGGGTTGGGGTTTTTGGGGTTTTTAAAGCAGAAGCTTACAACGTCAACAAAGACGAGCTGTATCTGCTCTGGTGTGTGAAGGCCACCGTATTTCCTTGACATGCTTGGGAATGGGAGGAATGAGTGAAGGATTCCATAGTTTTTCTGTTTATCTGCACTGACTGGACCTTTAATTTACTTTGTAAACTCACTGCGACCATGAGGACTCTTTAAAAACCGACCAGGCAACACAGAGGGACAAAAAAAAAAATCCAAATACACAAGTAACCCAAGTTCAGGACAATAAATCTTAAAAGAGATAAAAAGAAATCAATAAAAGAGAAGGAAACTGTAAAATAAGAATGCCTTTGGGCCACAAGGTGATTTCCAAACGACTCAGATCACGTGACTCTTTCAGTTACACTGTAATGCGAGCGGGAATTTTTGAAAAATATGATTTAAAACTGAAACTGAACCAGCAAGGGGACTAAATTCTGCAGATGTTACATTTGAATACAGTTTAAGTTTAACACAACTGCTCCAGACGGAAGTCCAATATTTTTGTTAAAAAGAAAATCATGCATAAAAAGGTGAAAATATACTAATAGTTTCAGAAAAAACACAATTAATTGTGACTTGATAGCAGTTTGTAAGAATCAGTGATGTCTAACAGTGAGACGACTGATAACAAATGGAGGACTCTTCACATACCACAAACATGTCCTTCTTCATCTCTTTCAGTGGAAGATTCCACTTTAAACCCACACACTCTGGCTGGTTTATCCAGATTGTGTTGCTGTAGAAACATGCCAGCAAAAGATGGCTGCCGCAGTAAAGAATGGCCTTTGCCTTAAGTCCATATTAAAATGTTGCTTATAAAACCCCTTAAATGGTACACACTGACTCGTTAATTGTTTGATCGAGAACAAGGTTGAGTGCAGTCCTACCGTGTTGATCTTTCTTGGTAGTGGCACAGGAGTCTCTGCGGTTCCCGCTGGCGTCCCGTTGGTGTCCTCAGCAGGTTGGTGGGAGGGCGTGGCTATATTGGGCTGCTGATTAGGTGAGGGCGAGTCTTGCGGCTGCGGCTGAGCTTGAGGAGGCGGCTGCGGTTGAGGCTGCGCCTGAGCTTGAGGTTGCGGCTGAGGTTGAGGTGGAGGAGGAGGTTGCGTTTGAGGCCGCTGCGGCGTCTCTCCGGGAGGTGGCCTCGGCGCGGACTCTGCCACTCCAGGTTTGGGGGGGATGTCTGCGAGATGAGGCTTGGGAGGGAGGTCTTTGAGCTGGGGTTTGGGCGGAAGGTCTCCCAGCTGCGGCTTAGGAGGGAGGTCAGACAGCTGCGGCTTTGGGGGAAGTTCTCCAGGTTTTGGGGGGAGTTCAGACGGCTGCGGCTTGGGGGGCAGGTCTCCCAACTGGGGCCTTTCTGCCAGAGGAGCCTTCTGTGGAGTGTCAGTTGCAGGCGGGGACTTCTGGAAGACCTCTGGAGGAAGGTTGGGTTTGTCGATAGACGGGTGGTGTATAGTGTCAATCTTCCGCAATGCCACTGTGGAGAGCAGCAGAAAGTCCCTCAGTCATAACTTAGTCCTTAATTAATCCCACAATGGGGACAGTTACAGTGTCACAGGTAATAAATAATAATCTGTGAATGTACAATATAGAAAAAAAATGAAGTATGGGCTTGATATTTACAGTATAAACCGGATTGAACATGAGATATCTTATGCTAATTCCATACGACTATGCTTTCATTTTTGACATTAATAATCATCCAAATTAGGATTTTTGCTCAGTTTCAGATGTAGTCTATGTCCATACTGATACGCCCAATATATCAGCATAACCCAGAATATCAGTTACAATCCCACAAAACCAAATTGTTAAAATGTTAAAATGCAACAAAAAAAAACAACCACTGTACACAACACTTCATTCACATTCTCTTAATTTAAATAATCCTTTATTATTTTGCCTTTTAAGGCTTTTCTGAAACGGAACAGAGAGCTACACATGCCTGAGCTCATTCCATAGTTTGACTCCCAACACTGAAATGCATCTATATCTTTTCAATTGACAATTTTCAAATATAAACAACTCCTTAACCCCTAACCATTCACTCTAAATAATATTACAAACATTTTCAGATACACATTATCTGGAGAGGTTCAAGGAACCAAGTCAATAATTGTTTTGTAGGTATTTCCCCAGAACTGTTTACATGAAAACAGAGCAGTGTGGATGAAGCACTAATGCCTAAAGATGCAAAACCAAACAAAAGTTCTGTACCTTTCTGAGGTAGTTTGGGAAGAACCCTTGGACCAAGTGTGGACTTTGTGTTGCTTGAAGTAGTGCTGGGAAGAGATTTACAAATTACATTGTACTGAACACTTAAATCTAAGACACTGGTGGTATCTAATTACCTGGGATTAACGTTATCTGAGTTAGTGACACTTTGGTTTTGGTACCTTTGCTGCTGAGGAATGCCTTCAAACTTGTTAGAAACAGGAGACATCTTGTTGACGGGTGGCGGAGTCGAGTCACTCCCTGGAATATTAACATTGATGACGACAAACAGGTGAGTCAACACCGCATCAGAGCACCGGCTGAGACATGGTATTAGTGTAAATGTGGAAATACATTAACATGCTGCGATGGCTTTAAAAACAAAATAAATAAATAAATAAATGAAAAATAATGAGGGAGGCGTCATCTGGCTGAGCTTTCCATGAGCCCCGACTAATTTGGAAGCCAACATTGTGCAATATGAAGTGTCATAATTTAATTAGCGTTTGGGTGTTACAATAATGTGTGTGACAAAGAATCCACAAACACCAAAACCACAGAGGATGAACAATAACAAGTGAAATAATGGTTTTAAAAAAAATCCTCATCATAGACATATGGGATATTCGGTTGCAAATTGAGGCGCGTTTGATTTAATTCCCCGTTTCTTTTCTCACTGTTGATCGACCTGACTTAAACGCCTCACTGAAAGACACATGAAATGCTGTGACTTGTTTAATTTGAGGGTTTTGATTGGATAAAGTAACTTGTTTGACCCTGAATCTTTATTTGGAAATTGATCACGCATTTTAAACTCTTAATTAAAGAAGGTACCTACAGTTTCCCTTAACTTTCAACTATCAAAATGGATTCCAAAATTTCAGCACAGATGATGATATTCTACACATGATACATTTCTGTGTTGTACGACGGAAAAAAAACCCAAAACAACAGTGACTGTTGCTCTGAATGTCATGTTCCCTCATTAACATGAACATGGATGCTAATCTACATACACAGCCCTGAATGTGTAAATATTCATGAACGAGTCCAATGCAAATTCATCTACGGCTGAAAATAGCCTCTAATAAATGCTCTCTTAAGTCCTGTTTGAGAAATGTTGAAACACTGCCAAGTGAGCAGCTGCTTTTATAGACACAGCACAACTGACTTGATGTTTTTATCAGATTTGTTAAAAACGGCAAACATTAGGACGAGAGCAGCCCGATCTTTTTAATTAATGGATCAACAAAAAGCTTTTTCTGGAACTCAATAGCATCGCAAGAGAGTTCACTACCAGAAATGTAAAAAAAGTGCCATGACAGTTTCACCTGCAACCAGGAACCTACTGGACAATTACAGCTGTCAATCACACAGTTGCGTCATCATTTTCCCTCTAAATGGGAACAAAATTTGCAGACCTGAAACTAGTGACTGAGAGCATTAATCCCAGGAGAAAATGTTAAACTGGTGTTATAAATCAAGTGACAAGCAAAAGCTCAATTTATAGATGTTCATTCAAACTGAGTTCTTATTGCAACTGGCTGAGTCGCCCCCTTGTGGCTAACTGCTACTTCTGCCACACATCCTGGGCTTCACTTCAATTCACCTGGCTACCTCGGTTGATAAAATGGTTGTAAGCGCTGGAATAAGCGAGCAGGTGGACCTTGATTTGGATTATTTAAAAACAAAAAACATGTTTTTAATTCAGTGCTCAAAGTGAGTGAAAAATCCCAGGAGAGTCGTGCTACTTTTGGCTCAGCCCGACTGTTCTGTGTGCTTGCGTGTCTCACCCCCAGTCAAGCCCCCTTTACTGTGTGGACTGTGAGAGAGCGGGCTGGGTGGGTCAGACAGGGTGCGTTTGTGTCCAGGAGGTGGGGGCGGAGGCCTCTTCTTGGACAGGGTGGAGCTGCCTCCTGGTGTGAGTGTAGAGGGAGGGCCAGATGGGGGAGGAGCTGGAGGAGCGGATACATAAGACACATGAGGTGATGAGGCCCCCACCAAAAAAGATATCATTCTGTTAACCCCCGTCCCCCAACATCCCAGAAACAGTTAAAGGAGAGGAGAGGATGATGAAACATGAACAGAGAGGAGATGTGATCATGGTAACTCAAAAGTGAGTTTTTAGTGTGTGTATAAGATGTTTTATGACTACACCTGTCTCTTTACAGTGGGACAACACCGGTCTCTATTAAAGGAAAACAAAATGTCGTGTGAGAGCAGCTAATAGAGAGCTCAGCCAGAGAGGAATCAGCTGTGGTAAAGATTTTTACAGCTCAAGGATGGTAAAAAATCAAAATCACGTAGGCAAGAAATCATTTACTCCACTTGCCAACGTGGCCCCATTTCCCACCTTCAACCCTTTAAAAAAAACTGAGCTGTAAAGGAAGAGAACTGAGGGAAACACAGCCGAGTAAGGAGGGGGGAAAACGTAAAAAACAGGATATTCACTGATGTATGGTCGAGTGCCAGCCAGTGTGGCGTAGTGCGAATGAGAGCCAAGGAATGCCAAGTGTGGAGCTGAAAGAATAGAGAAACAAAAAAAGAGAAAGAAAAGAGAGCGAGATGAGGAGTGTGGGAGAGAATCTACAGCATGTCAGTCTTAACAAAAAAAAAAAGAAAAAGAAGAAGGTAAAAAAAAGGAGCTGCTCCCACACACTAAAATAACAAGATGAAATCTTGTCAGTGGCAAGCAAAGAAAAAAAAAAAGGAGAAACGGAGCGACGCTCGGCCTGGGGCGAGCTCATCAACACCCAGAGAGAGAGAGAGTGAGAGAGAGAGAGAGAGAGAGAGAGAGCTGCATTTATCAAGAGCTTCTGCACAGTTAGCATCTATACAGTGTGCAGGGTGGTACATCATTTAACCCCAGCTGGCGTTTCGTCTTATTTTTGCACAAGTAAAAATCACAACTGTTTCCAGTGTTGCTTTAATGAGGAACTAAACTCAGAGACGTTTGTTGCACCGGGGACTGAATTTAGAACCTGGTTCCTGTGGTGGACAGGAAGTTAAAGATCCTGACTTTCTAATGAGCTTCTCTGAAAGGTCAACTGTGCAATAATGTGTGACATGTAATGGCGAGAGAAGACTCCTCCACTCCTCTGACCCTTTTCCAAGGGCATCGAGGAAACTACGGTGGCCTTCACATGTCAAAAAGGATGTGAAGGTTCATTCTCTGTGCTGTTTTCATTAGTACATGCATCAGGTTTATGTGGGTGGAGACATAATTTCTCTTTGTTTGTGTAGTACGCTTCTACTTCTTAACAAAAAAACAGATTCTGGCGACTGGTGCAATAAAACAAGCACCTCGGCTAAAGCACATATAAAAGGCTTATTCTAAGACTGTGAAAATCAAATTGTTTTATAGACTTGTATAAACATATTTACAAGGAGTATAATTTCTGCCACCTTTAAAAAACTTCTATTAAACTTTAAATGTAGATTAAAACGTAGGGTTCCCACACCTTGGGAAATATTATTTTTGTTATTTTTTTCATATATTGTTTGCTTACAGTTTTCTTTCCTGTTTTTAAGTCTATAGTTTAGATTTGCACTACTTTTATATATATTTATATACATATACACTTATTTTCTTTTTTCTTGAATCATAGTTTACAGTAACTACAATTAGTAGTAATACTAAATTTCGTTGCCAGTTTCACTGCTGCGTTTTCTGTGCAATGATAATAAAAGGGAACCCTGTTCTTTCAAATGTGAAAACTGAGAGCATAAATATAACCTCTATAGTGAAGTAAAAATCCTAACAACACATGACCCTTACAGCTCAAGTTTGAAATATGAATATATGATATCGTAATTGCACTGGAAACAGGTGGAATCTCAGGGAAAAATAAGACGGGAAAAAAAAGCACCGTAATGGATTAAATGACTCGTTAGGATGGATGTTTTACAGCTTCAGCTTTTGCAATCTTTCAAACCTCCCTCCTCAGAGGGACCACTGTTATTTTTAATTCTAATACTGCAGAGACAGCACGCCCTGTGTGTGTGTGTATAATGTAATGTGTTGTGGTTACTGATTAAGTGTGTATCCAGCTTCCTTTTCACACGCCTGACAAACCGCTGCCACCCTGCCCTGTCCTGCAGTCATGTTTTCCTGACGCTTTACTATGTAAGCAGTCTTAATGACACCTGCTTCACGCCCTCTGATCTATCTCTGTTGACAAATTGCATGCCACGGCAGGGTGTGTAAATGTGTGTCTGTGTGTGTGTGTGTGTTTCGACCGACTGACGGCGCACACGGAAGAAACTTTCAAGAAAGTGATTACTAGGCATACGTTTGCAAAAATCAAACATTAACAGACATACTAAAGTCAGTTAGACAGGCTGTCTTTGCTCTGAAGTAATCGGGGACACACAGGCTATTTGCATTACAGGCTAACATTTACAAAAATAATAGCAGCACCTGGATTTACTGACTGCTCTGTTTATAATCAGGAGATAAAGGTGAATATTGTCTGAAAATGGATGTCGGGTTAAAGGCGCTTGGAGCAGGCAGTTCTGACCTTTTCCCTGGTTCCTGGGTGGCAGAGGTGGCCCGTCACTCACGGGGGAGGAGGTGAGGTCAGTGGATGCGCTGTACATCTGGTTGGTGAAGGCGCTGTAGGACAAGCGCTGCTGCTTGTCCCTTTGGCTGATGAAGCCCGGCAGGGAGAGCTTGTCGTGGGGGGAGAGGCTGGAGGAGTGACAGAAGCTCTGAGGCCGCGGGGAGCGGTCCTTCTTGATGGGACTGGGCTGGAGGGGGAATCAACAGTCACTGCTGTCATTACATTTTTTTAAAAGAGATTTCACCAAAACCCGACATGCCGATGATTACACGGTAACTTATAGTTTGAAAAGTGAGACCAAAGAAAGCCAAGGAGGCAACTGCAAAAAAATTGCCAATTTAAATGTCAGTCAAAGTGAAACCGAGCCTACTTCTCACTTTTATAATATCAGTATTCATTTTACGAAGGATTTAATGGTCTCAGTCGCTAGTGTCGGGTTTTCTTGAATAAAACATGATGTCAATTTTGTAATTTTTGTTCCAATTTATAGGAAAATAGATTATTTAGTCGGCTGGTGTGCTGCGTGGTGAAAATCTGCATGAATTCAGGTCTAAAGAATAAAATTAGCGATGTGTCCCAACCTTATCATCCAGGTCATCGTCACTCTCATCCATCTCCTCCAGTCTGAGGCTCCACTCATACTCCACATGGATGTGAGGGTTGAATTTCCCCTCTGCGGCCTGCACGAGCTAAAACACACAGAGACTCAACAGTTAAGGCAACTGAATGAATGAACACAGGTTACAATCTAGGGCTGTGACTACTATTTATTCTCATTATAAGTTCAATTCCTAAGACTACCATGTGAGAAAGAAAAGCGGGACATTAATTTAGTGATTAAAACATCCTCAAAAGAACGATCAAAAACTGGTACATGAACACTACAAATCACTGTGAGACGTAACGATTTGGAAAACAAAACTAAACCATAGGTTCTGTAACTGTTCTGCTCCCCAATATTAAGAGAAACCGCAGAGAAACGCTGCATTTAATGCTGCTTTTCTCATCTGCACCGCACACTCAAATTAACAAACGTACATCGACAATTACTTCCACTCTGCTGTCACTGTTGCCTGGAGCGAGAAGCAGAACTTTGACTGCCATCTAGTGTTCTGAATGATCTGCCCAGTGAGCGGTCAACACTTGAATGCACCACAGTATATGCTCAACAAAGAATTGTCTCATCTCCTCCAGTCCATCTTTATTCATTCAAATACATCCTTAAGACCTTGTTAAAAGCTCCTGTGATGTCTCGCAGCTCCGGCCGGTGTGGCCGTGTGTTGTACTTACTGCCTCCTCACACTGAGTGTTCCTCAGTCGCCTGGCAACATCCAGTGCCGACTCTCCGTTGTGATTGGCTGCAGGCAGCAGAGGGGATAATCAACAGTTAGACTCTGACACATGTGCACAGATGACATTAACGAGAGGATGAACCTTGACATGTGACTCACTGATGTCAGTCGCCGGCTTCCCCCTCAGGAGTAACTTGAGGCATTCGGGCTTCTCGTACATGCAGCAGTAATGCAGGGCAGTGTTCCCATATTCTGTCTGCTTATCCAGATTACCACTAAAAAAAGAAAAAAAAACACAGATATACATGTTCAAATTAGTCAGGATATAGGTCAGGAGCTGGGGGTGTTTTCCACAGTCCTGTAGCTTCGGGTAAAAGTGTTATTACAGAGGATTGTGTGATGTAAAAAAAAGTCTGAGTGTTTTCCATCTTAAGTCTGAAGTGAACATTAAAAACAAGCTAAAAATGGAACCCCCGTATCAACTGTGCAAAAACTGTCCTCGATACTGCAGTCACATAACCTACTTCAGATCTTCTGCATAATTTTGAATAATGAGGGCCAAGCATGACACTGTATAAGCGCAGCTATTAATTAATGAGAGGCTTCCACTCCTTCTGCGTGCAGGCTGTGTGCGGTAGGAGCAGTGGTGGGTAAACAATTGAAAAGAGAGGAATAAATTAAAGCAGAGAACAAGTGCTTGACCCATTTCTCTTTGCCTTGTGGGAATCTGATCCGAGCTATGTGTGTGTGTGTGCGCAGCACTAAGCTCTCCTCTGCACAACCACTGCTTTATTATCGACAGACAGACAGCTCACACTGAATACTCTGTTTTCCCAACCAAAGTGTTGTTTACGACACCATTTAGCTGTAAACCATTGATGTTTCAGAGTCATTTTAACAGCTGCTTAAGTCGCATAAAAAGCCACAGTGAGGCCACACGCTGACGCAGCACTCGTCTAACGTTCTCATGGCAAACCAAGTGACTCTTACAAATGGAAATTACCTGTTCTGCACAAGGAAGTCGACCAAGTGCAGGGAGGTCTGGTCAGCAGTCCGTACCGAGTAGTGCAGTGCTGTCTCGCCGGCTTCCTGCAGGGGGCCATCAAACACAGCAAAGACACGGTGAGACAATCTTGAGCAGCATCCATTCTGTATCCACTGCCTCTGTGTCTCTTTCAGCATTTAAACAAGCTGCAGTAAACAAAATGGCTCCTAAAAATAATATTTAAGCGGGCACCAAACTAAAACCATGCAGTGATTTCATGCGATTTCGGCTGACGCAGTTTCTTTGGATTCGACAGTGACGATGGAGACAAAAGACGCTGCATTTTTGGTGACATTAATGGCGCTGCATTTAATGAGGCACTCACTGACACGCTGTCTGTGTCTAAGTGTAAGATGAGAGTGTGATTTTGCTGTGCTGTCTGCAGCCGTTCAGACGCACTGACAGCAGCAGTTCAGATATCGGTGAGTCAGACTTGATAGCACAGACAGCAGCAGCAGCAGTTCCCTCTGTCACCTCATGACATCCTCTCCTATTCTGTTGCACCAACGCCCACTTAATTTTTCATTGAGAGAAAAAAAAAACGTGTCTGTGTTATGAAACCTTGACCCATTTATGTCAGATTACGTCTGACCACCCGCGTTGTTTGACGGCACAACGCTAATGAACAAAGAGGAAACCCGAGGCTGAATAACAAGAAGCAGACACATGAAACGAAATGAGCCAACACAGATGTAGTCATTTAAAATAAATACAGACTCAACCGAGATCATGCCCAACAGTGTGGAGGAGGCTGTCACCACCTGCTGGTGAAGTTCCCTTGATGACTCAGAATTTTCCAAACGTTACGCCCATTCCTGCCCACCAAATAATTCACCGACTGGCAGTGATGTGTCAGCATTGGTCGATGGGAATACATCTCACATGAGGATGAACCACTGCAGCAGCATGTGCAGAGCTGTGGTGGGGTGATTTCCTGGCCTTGCTGGTTTAGCATGAGATCACTTGAGTGCGATAGAAATATACTGTGGGGGTCACGGAAGGACGTTACCGTGCTGAGCAAGAAAACTCACTTGCGACAGTTCCAGCAAGTGGTAGAAAGCAGATCAGCTCACCACAGCACGGTGCGGAACAGTAAACCCTGAACGGGCTTGTGTTTCCAATACTAGCTTTGTAAGCTGTATGGTGACACAGTAAGACGGTGAACACTGCTTGAGTCCTCACTCTGTCTTAATATGTGGTAAATGTAAAGCTGTAGCGCGTGTTCTTTTAAATATTAACAGACGTCGGTTACATTCAAATTCATTGTCAAATGAGTTCACGCAACTCTCAGTATCACGGTGTTTAGATCTTCACTGCACACAGGAAGTGATTCGGTGGAGATGGAGGCAGCGGCTACACTGTGCGGGTAAAACAGGACGACTGTAAACGGGTTGGAGTGAGACTGAAAACGCACAGATTCAGAGGTAAATTGTACAGCTAAAAAAACAGGTTTTTCAGGTTTAATCGGGTAAATGAGTCTTTGGCCTGGCCCCACCCTGCAGCTGTATATACACAACTGCTCCCTCAGTGAGCCTCTGACAGTATTGCTTGACAGAGCCCATTTTGAAGTCCTGTTCACAAATATAAAACAGATGCGGACCAAAACATTATAAACAACAAAAATCAACACTACAGCTTTAAGATACAGCTTTTTGTTTTTCCTCTACTGCTCCATTATTCAGCACAGCTGCTAAGATTTCACACACTATCAAATAAATATCAATATGCCACTTGTAACTTGTAAAAGTGAGCACCAAAAGCAAAAACTGTTCCTCTTGGTGGTTTTTGACCCTTTTATATGGATTATTGAGTTCAAAAAGTGTATTCAAAGGCACGCATATCCACTTTTAATAGACACTTGGTGCTGGGCGATGACAAAAAGCGATAAGTGCCTGTACATCAGTTACTGTTGTTCCCAGAAAAATCTCTTTATTAGCGACTAGGTAACGTTTTGGCCCTAACCTCGAGACACTTTTTGGTTTTTTTGTGGTGATGGGAAGCATGTGAGACATCAGGTCACATGATGTTCCCATTAAGCTCTTTCCAAGTTTTATTATTCTTTTCCTTGAGGCCTGGGACCAAACGTTCTGAGGTCCAGCACTAATCGACAACCTGAGGGTTACGAAAACCACCGTCTCCGAAAGGTCAAACTCACCGGCCCCGTCTCTGGTAATGGCTCCATCAGCTCCACCCCTTCCGCATACACCTGGATGAGGGCCAGCAGGTCCCTGGACTGGACGGCCTCAAACAGGTCGATCATTTTAGCGGCTGCGGACGAGCACGTCTTCCTCGCATACTTGTGGTCCACATACTTAGCGTTGATGAACTCCTTCCTTACCGTCCTGTGGAGGAGACACTGGTTTGTAAAGTGCGTTTTTAAGAGGATAAGAATTGAGAAGTGGAACTCTGACAGCACTTACATGTCACTAGAGGGAGTGGGCTTTGGTGAAGGGGAAGGGAGGTTTCCCTCCATGATCTCATTGAAACTACTGTTGCCTACATTCTTGGCCAGCTGGGAAAGAACGAGGGAAAAATCAGTCACCAGATCGCAGTCATGTTAAAAATTAGAGCAGTTTCCTTTGTTCAGGGAGTATGAAACATGGCTGCTTTAGGGATCACACTCTGCAGCATTCTGCAAGAGTTTTCACTACTCTCTTAGTTCTAATATTTCACAAGAGAAAAATAATAGAGGGTGTGGACGGCTTAATAAAAAAAATTACTACTGTTGCACACGACATGCCAATATTTGGGACTTACCAAGAGTTCAGAGGTGCCTAGCTTGTCGAGCTCCATGGATTGAATACGGGAAATGTGGACTCCCATCTCCCGGTGGATGCCAGAACACTCGATGCAGGTGAGGATCCCCAGGTTGGTGGAAAGCCATTTAGGGTCTACATACACAGACAAAATCAGAATAAAATACATGCTAACAACCAGTGTGTGATCATTAGAGAAGCTGGAGTAGGTCTGGTAAAGCTATTTCAAGTTAGATATATAATTATCTGTGGAAATGGACTCAATATAAGGCAAAAATCCATTCAAAATATTATTCACGGAACAAAAAAAAAAGAGATCGATAAAAGGCCTGCATTAGATAGTACGGCTACATTGTTTTGTAGCCCTTTAAAGCTGCTGTGAGTGGGAAATTGGTCTCTCGGTGTCTCCACATCGATTCACTGCAAACGATTGCTGAACCTGCGTTGAGTGGGAACTAGAAGAATAAGTTGAACACCAGCATTGTGTCGCATTGAATGAAACTCACTGCACTGTGACTGGGGAGTGAATCATATTATTGATACACACACACAACTGTCCCGGCCACCGCACCACAAACGGCCAACCCTAATAACCCACACGCACACAATACAATGAACAGATGCGAGCAGGTGATAGGTCACTGAGTGCATGTTAAGCATGAAGAGTTGATGCACCGTGACCCGTTTAGCTGCTTAATGCTAAACCTGCAAAGCTGTGCGTTACAGATGGAGATCCCGAGTGAATATTAAATGAGAGGGAGTCGTCCTCTCTCCGCTCCATCAAAGAGACGGTCTTTGTAAGCCATCGCCCATGACCTTTCAACCAGCGACCTTCATTTTAGGCGACAGGCATCAGCACTGCACCTCCTCGGCATGAGCTAAATGTTAATGGTCATGAAGCCGCGTGTGTGTGCAGCAGCGAGAGCAAAGACTTGCCAAATGACGCCGCCTCTCTGCAGATTTCTTTAGTGACTTATGTGACAACGTGATGCATTGATGTTGTTGCTCAAAGCATATAAATGGTGCTTGCATAAAGTCCTCCCGTCGGTTCGAGCGGCTGCGTGTGTTTATGTTGACATAAGAGAAAGCGTGCATACGTGTGCGTGTCAAGTGTGTGAGGGCCTGAATGTCTACCACGCAACGATCGAGCACGATTGGAGCGGAGTCTTTGCCTCCAAATGTGGGGGAGGACTGAGAGCGGGCTGTGTCCTGAATGCTAACAACGCTAATGCGTGTACATGCACACGCTCCTGCGCTAAAGGCTGCTGGGAAGAAATAGCACAGTGCAGCTTGCTCAGTACCAGAGCGGCTGTGACACTGCAGAAAAAAACAAAAACTAAAGATAAGTGTGTGCAGGTTTAAATAAAACACTTGGTCTAAGCTGAATCTGAAAGTGCTGAAGTGAAGGCGTATGTCTTTTTTTTTCCTGGTGCAAGGTGAGGGTTGACAAAGCAAAAAGAAAAAGATACACACACACACACACACACACCTGTACAGGGCACTTTATAAGTAGACCTGGTCTACTCTTAATGCAAATATCTTATCAGACAGTGTGATGGCAGCAACTCAAAGAATTTAGACATGTAGACATGGACCAGATGACCTGCTGAAGTACAAACTAAGCATCAAAAGCAAGTGGCATGGTTGTTGGTGTGTAATATTTAAAAAAAAAACAAAAAAAAAACAAAACGCTAATCTACTTTTACACACAACAATCGCTACGGTTTACAAAGAATGGTCCAAAAAAGAGAAAATATCCAGACAGCAGCAGTTCTTTGGTGAAAATGCCTTCTCACAACTAAGGTATCCAGAAAATCATCTCTGAATGTCGAACACTGAAGTTTTACATAGCAGAAAACCACAATGGGAGCTAATCCTGACACTTTATTTAGTGTCTCGTGTACCTAATAAAGTGGCCAGTTAGTACATATAAAGCCTCTGTAGGCACACAAACGGCAGCAGCAGGAGCAGCAACACACACCTGACGCGCCACAGTCGCAGCACAACTCGTTGCCCGGCATTCGCAGCACGTCCTCTATGATGGCCTTGGTGAGATCCTCCAAACCGTCCTCGCCGCCGCTGCTCTGCTCGCCGCGGAACGCCATGTTCAACGCCTCCTCCTTGCTGTTGGTCAGCACCGAGATCCAGCTGTCGAAACAAAGCAGTGACGGTATTTGGAATGAAACAGGAACCCGGCGAATATTATTATGGCACTATGGCTTGGAAAAGTAAATGACAGAAACATGATACTAATTGTGAATTAATCTTCAGCCAAAACTGGCAAAACAAGGACGTTTGAGTAATTTGTCTCTGCAATTAGTTATTAAATTAAATCTTTCTTTTATTTCTTTGTAAGGTGTATAAAAGTGTAATTGTTTGGCTTGATCTGTCCTCTTAGCGAGGACACATAATGCATTCCCTAGGCCCTTAACGTAACCTTAACCATCACAACAGTGCCTAACCTTAACCCTTACCCTTAACCTAAACCCAATTCCAATGAGGTTCTGCCTCATTAGAACCAGGTTTTGGTCTGTATGAGGACTACAACTTCTGACAATGTCAGATCTTTATGCCAGAAAAGGTCCTAAAAAATACAGTCACACACACACACACACTAAGTGGGTTTTATGAGCGTGACGTCAGCAGATCCTCTGTCATCTCTGCTTGTAAAGGCAGAGGCCAGACAGGGAGTGGGAACACAACCTGATGTGTTAGACAGTGTGAAAAAAGCAGGTTATTTTTATCCACAGATATGTAGGTGTGCAGCTGCTGAGCCGAGGCGGTTTTCGTGTTTACTTAATAATACGAATTATAATATGATCACAGCCTAATTCGCCTACAGCGAGAGCCCGTCGGAATACTAAGTACTTCATGGAAAATCCCATGAAGATGCTGAGGCTGCTGCTGGTGCAGTTGGAGGTGCGTGACAGTGCAGGCAGTGAGGAGCAGGTAGAGCCGATCCCACAGGAATACGTACACCGCGCACATGGAAGCGCAGCGTGCTCGAGCAGCACTCAACCAGACAGCACAACCACAGCGAGGCCAGAACAAAGTTTCCGTCATCAGAGGGAGAACATGCACATTTAGAACAAAAGTGGAGGAAATCAAAGTGGTTTTAGTCTAGACTGCTCAAAGACTCAGTCTGACTGTGGTAGCCAATGGTTTAGTCCCTGACAGATCTTAATGAATAGAACATTTAAAACAAAACACACAACAAACTGGTTTATCAGCAGCTTTGTTTGTTTGTTTCTAAAACATTTAAATGTGTCACTTCCTGTAAACTTCCTGAGATTTGCACAAATTTAGAACTGGCTATTATTGGTCAGCCCATGGCCAAGAGGAAAGGAATTGAGCTTGTAACTGGAGGGTCTCTGGTTCAAATCCCAGGACAGGTCAAGGGCTGGGGTGCCCCTCAGCAAGGCACCCTATCCCCCCATTGCTGCTCTGGCACACATAAGTGCTTCCCACTGCTCCAGTACCTGGTCTGAGTTAAACGCAGAGGTCAAATTTGCTATCACTAATTCTGTCATTTTAACAAACAGGAAGGATCTGCAGAGTCTCTGCATCAAACCATAACAGGAAACAACAACAACACGATATTTCCTGCCCAGTCAATCAAGTACATTTGTTGTATTTTCATTTGGGCCGTTGAAGGTAACGGTTGACTGAGTCCGAATCAATGCAGTAACAACACAATCGATTATAGCTTCATGCCACTGCTTGTTGTTTTATTTCAGATTGTAACCGCAGCTCAATTGCAAAAGCGTTTGTTTCATTTTCAGGGGATTTCTTTTGTAAACAAACTTTTAAATTCAGATTTAAGTTCATATACAATGCAGCGAAGATGCCTAGCCCTGACGTCATGAGAAAAGGATTTCTGCTAATGAGACAAGTGGATGTTTCCAAATGAAGTTAAATGAAGAGGCTGCTTCAAAACGAACCACATTTATCGAATTCAGTTTTTCAGTTCACTTATTTTCTTCGTTTTGATTCTGGAGAACTGAGGGAGAGAAACGCCACACAACAAAGACTGATCATCTATGATGATTCACTGTGGTCTTTAACGGGTATTCCACCTGACCTGACACAATAAACCAAATGAATGGAAACCACGCTCTGATAATAGTGCAGCACAATAAAATGAATCAGCCGTTTTCTTATATAATTCATGGCATGTGTGCAAAGGTATAAGCTATAAGCCATACAGTAGACTGTATATGAAGAAAAAAGTTTGTATCACACAATAAAGATCACTCTAACAACTACTGAGGACACGAGATACAGTGATCAGTGCCTGTGTGTTTCTTTATATACAGTATGTGAATGACTGTATGGGAACCACCAGGTTTCAAGATACGACAACCTGAATTAGTGTAGACCACAAATGCCACCGCCACCCTGAGTCTCAGCTCGTCACAAAATAAAACACATCATGTATGAACGAAACACGACCGAGAAGTAGATGTAGGTGAAAAGTTTAACAAGAAAAATGTCTTTTAATTTATAGATGGAAAAGCAAAACTCTCGGGTAAATCTTTACAAGCGTCAATGTCATTTTCACAGTGAGGCCACTTTGAAGTACTTACATAACAAACTCCTGCTCATCCTCAGCTTGGAAATGATATGTCCTATTATCTGTGGAAGAGAGAAACCATTGTGTTGAACGGGCGAATGATGCTTTTTAAATCTAAGTCATCGGGCGGCAGGCACTCAGTTCACCATTCAAATATTACACAGTGTGACTTCTCATGTGCTTTCCATTCTGGTCATCTGTTTCATAACCACAGAAGTCACGTACCCCACCCCCCATGTGTGAGCACGCTTGTGCAGTTCTGCATATCTGTGTGTGTGTGTGTGTGTCAAACTTACGAGAGATGAGATCGAAGCACTTCCTGTCCTCTGAACTCGGTTTGACCTGGCAGGTGAGCAGGTTGAGTTTGACCGGCTGCCTGTTGGACTGCAGACAAACAGATTAAGCATCACACACAGACACATCCACTCACACCAGGATGACACAGTTTTTTTACGCAGTGAAGCCTCAATGGGATTAATGCAAAGATTCTGTACATATATTATAGTTTTTTTTTCTATGTATCAACTGTAGTATGCGATGTCCAGGGGAGGCATGGTTTATGTATGATTTTAAGTCATTTTTATAGACAAAATCCCTGAATTTGCACATTTCCTGTTCAAATAGGCAAGAAATTAGATGTGCGGTGGCGGCGAACCTCACCCTCACACACTGGGTTGACGCGCACATGCTTGTGTTCTCACAATGTAAGGTTTGCAGACTTGAACATCAACAAAAACTGGAAAAAAAGAAAATGGTGTCTTCTTTATAAAAATCATCTTGCTCTCGTCCTTATTTAGACACCGGACAGTGCTGGCTGGACTGTGAACTGTAAAACTGAGGCCCAGTTGGCACAAGTAGGCCGAGGATTGTCTCTTGCTTGTGTCTGGGCAGAGGAGGTGCCAGGGCACGTGCTAATGAAATGCTCACAGACTATGACGAGCTGGAGCTGTGCTGGCCTGCTGGCCTCCTGCCATGTCAACGCTGTCAGGACTGAAGAATGAAAAAAAAACAACAAAGAACTTGTACTAGCACTAGAGGGGAATTGATTATGAGCTCTTGTATAACGACCACGCAGTAGGTCAGGCTCCACAGAGAGGTTCAAGTTTTATTCCCATCAACTGCACAAAAACGGAAACCTTTCATATCATACATGTGAGACAACCACTTCCCATGAGCGTCTTCTGACAGACAGAAATGACATCATGTTGGAGGCAGCAGCTGTGTGGAGTTTCAACGGGCTTGTGATCAAAACGGTCATGATCATTTGTGAGATTGTGTGAGCCGATGCTCCCTGCGGCATTTCAGCTGGAACACCTGTATCTGTTTATAAAGCCCGCCAGAGTAGTTAGACCAACAAGTGGACTCACATAAGTAACAGTAGATGAAAACTAGTATGAACAAATGCTTACATCAGTGTGCTTTCAGTTGACATCTCACGGGTATCAAGTTTATCATGTCCAGCATCTTAGCTCGACATTTGCTAAATTACAACAAGAACTAAAGCACATTCAGGAGTTTTCTTCAGTAAATACCAGTGGTGTAGTCGGCGTAATACGCAGGTATACGGCGTAAATCCACTAGAAAAGGGGCAGGATTTCTACATAACCACTTAAAAATGCACATTAACTTCGTTTTTTGACAGCAATTGCACTCATGTAATTTGATTTTGGAGATTTTGGAAACACTAATTAAATTCACCATGTTTTTGTAGGTTGCTGTGCTGCTGCTCTGGCAACCCATGCTGTTTTCGAGTGTGTATTTCTTTTTTGTGACTGGGGAAAAGAGGTCTGCACTCGACACGCCTGACCGCTGCACTTTACCGTCCCTACACGCTAATGCATCACAGTTATAAAAATAGAAGTTTTCAGTGTGTTGAGTGTTTTCAAGAGCCTGTTTTTAACATTTTGGAGCAAAAATGTTTCCGCAGAAAATATCACTGCTGCAGCTGCAAGTACGAAACAGGGGCCTGATCCTAAAAATACTTCCCCTGGTAAGCGTATATGTGATGAACATACCTTTGCCACAGTAGGGATGTTACTCTCTGTGTCTTTTGTTACTAGTAGACCACACTACACCGCTGGTTAACACTCTCCTGACGTTTCTGTGGTTAATATTAAATCTGAGTTTATTCTGAAGGATTATTAATAAGAATGTAAGGTCTAAAATGTGTATAACAGGTCTATATTTTGAATAATGAACATTTCAGAAGCACACAAAGCTTTTCCAGCTCAAAACTAATGGATGTGAGGAAAATCTCAGAAGTCAAATGTACAAAGATGACATTTGGAGCTTGATCTGAAGGATTTTAAAGAGCAGCGTGGCTAAAATGCACACGTTCTTGTTCATTTCTGGAACCAAATGCCTTGTTTCCTGTCAGTTCACAGTCACGTCTGTGACGAGGAAACGAGCTAAATTTACTGACACCTTTTGCCCAGTAAACAGCCTCGTTTGAGGTTCAGAGAGCCGCCGCGAGGCGCTAAATCGCTACAGAATGCGCTCGGATATACATTCGGGTTTTCGATTCCTGCACAGACAATCAAATCACACTAGAAATGTATCTGCCGCAGAGTGGAGACAGCTACAGACATGACAGCGTATACGGTGCGCTTTCACTCGCTCTGAGATGAGTCACCGAGGTGCAGCAGGCGGGGGGGAGGGGTGGTGGGGGCTTGGGTGGTTGTGGAGGGTGGGGGGGATTGGGTCACTGTTGCCATGACAACCCATCTATGTCAATTCCTCTCTTCCAGGCTCCAGATTGAGAAAGTCCAACACAACCTTTCTACAATGATGCTGTGTCTTTGATTCACAGTTACCTGTGGAGGTCAGGGAGTGTGTGTGTGTGTGTGTGTACTTGCACTCACTGTAGCATGAGAGATGGTGAGCATGCCCCCCTTCACTGAGCACTGCCTCCTCTGCCACACCTTCCTCAGTCTGTGGGCGAAGGAAACAAACATTAGCCACTCGGCTGCTGTGTCTTCATTCTTTAAATCTCCACGCAACAGGAGCAGTGCAGTGCAGCACAGCACTTTTAAACAATGGCCGTGTTTGTGTAACGTCTCACCCGTCACTCTTCTTCAGCAGATAGCCTTTCTTCTCACAGCCAAACTCCTTGTTTCCCTGCAGCTGGTGCATGCTGTACCCACCCTGCTTACTCTGCGAGTCCTGTGCAAAGCCCACGTAGAATACACGTTAAAACAAAACAAAAACAGACAAAAAAAAAAAAAACAACACAGCCTGTGCAGAGAAGTGACAAAAGGACATGCATCACAGACACAAACACACAATGAAGTGATTCTCTGACATCAAAGTACAAGGTCACTTTACCAAACCGCAGCGAAAGTGCTAGCGGGAGAGTCAGATCTACAAGGCATGCTCTGCAAAATACCACTCTACTGTGAAGCATAACAGACAGAGGCCAGCATGCTCAACATGCACCAGCACTTACTCTTCTAGACTTGATTCCAGATAAGCAGAAGGCAAAAGGGGGGGAGATAGAGGGGAGAGGTGTGAAAGATCCAGATCAGGTGCAGGCGGTGGGTGTGAAAGACTTGCCTGCTCGTGTGCCCACTAAAACCAACCACAATGTGAAGGCTTTGCTTTCCACTAAGTATCGCTTTACAGCAGGTGTCATTAGCGAGAAAAGCTGCAGAACGTGGAAGTGAAGTGTGAGTGAGTCTACGATTTGTTTCGTGCACAGCAGCAGACTGAGAGTGTGCGAAAGTGTGAATCGAGGGGATGGTTAAAAAGCAACATGTAGCCACATTACAGTGTGTGGATGAATAAGAGAAGGGCTGGTTGTGTTTTAAACGTGTGTGTGTGTGTGTGTGAGTATCCGGTGGTGAGGTGCTCTCCACTGAGCAGCCAGTGAGGCACAACACTGGTCACCAGCAAAGCCTACCACACACTGGCTACCAGCATGGTACAGCACTGGGCACTCGCTCTGTGCTGCAGGAGACAAGCTCCAAACCTGGTAGTGGCCAGAGTGAGAGTGGGTGGGTGGTCAAATTTAGTAAGGGGGGGGAGGGGGTTTCGATAAGGCTGCGTTTAGCCCAGTATATTTCCGTTTAGGCTGGTGCGGCGAGTATTTTACCTGCTACGAGTTAAAATTTGGCCTGGAAAAAGTCCTGATTATGATGTTTTGTCATCCAAAGTGCTTGGTAGTCAACATCTCCATGTAGTGTCACATCAACAACATCATCAAATACATAGACTTGTATTATCCCTGCAAAGGTATAATGAAATTAGGTGGCTGTCCTCGCCACTGCAAAACAGCAAAATTATCAAAATATAGTTATAAATGTATGTTTTTTAAATAAATACCAAAATCAGAAAGAAAGCAACATGCATTAAGTGTTTATTCTGTCTGTGTTGAGTGCAATTACTGCTATTTGTAAGCCTGTGTCTATCTCTGTAGCACAGATATATGGCTACAAATCAGGATCATACCATGTCATTTAGGACATAAGAGAGGTGGCTGGAGGTGTTGGGGCAAATTAAAACCTTTCACCAGGGCATGAATTGAAAATGTATGACCCATTAAGCTTTGCTGAGCAACAATTATCAAAAATGTCGAGCGACAAGAGTTTAAACCAGGTTTAACTCTCGGCGTGATCTGCCTACCTCCTTCTGGTCCAGCTGGAGGGAGGACTTGATCAGATCTCGCAGGGCAGTCAGCTGCTTCTTCTCCTCATCCTGAGTTTGTTTAATCTATCGAAAGGAAAGAAAACGCCATTATGAGGAAGAGATACGTCAAGGGAACCGACAGCTATGTTTACAAACCGCCAGTTGTTGCTTCAATAGAAGAAAAATGCCTCATACTGGAGAATACCAAGACTGAAATAAACCCGTAAGTCAAAAGACATACAATCAAGACACTGTACTAATAGCCTATAAATTGAATTAAACAGAGGATCAGTTGTGGTCAAATATTATTTGCTATGCTACATTTGATTTATGTGGGAACAATCAGTGTAGCCTGACCTCTACTTTCCCAGGTGTAATAAAAACGTCAGACACATTTTAAAAAGGTTTCCAGGAAATTATGAATCTAGGATTTGCAGCAAATGTCCTGCTATTATGACCATTTGCCTCTCTTCTGTTATAGTTTCTGTTATAATTCCTGTCATCTTCTACGTTTCACATTTCTATAATTCATACACTATATGGACAAACATATTTGGCCTTTGTTTTGTGCCCTAGTGAACAAAGCAAGTACTTATAAAGACATGGTTTGACTTGACTGAATCCTGCTCACTGCTGCAGCAAGGAGGGCTTCTGCTTCTAAGAATGTGTGGAGCTTCAGCGCCTGTTTCATTGCTTTTTGCGGAGGAATTTAAATACTCGATAACGTCAATTTGCACCTCTATAAAACAATAATCTTTTCGATAATACGATATATTTTCCCCCTGTGCTATTTAAAAAGGCAGATTTTCTGGCTGGTAGCATAAGTCTTTGTCTGCATGTACACAGACACAGACTTGCAAAACATAAACACTGACTCAGCAGTGGAATGATATCCACAGCTGAGGAGGAGGAGGAGGAGGAGGACACAGATGACGGTGGAGATGAAGTGGAGTGTTTACATTGTAGAGGTCAGCCGCCAGCTTCTCGATGTACTGCTTTAGCTTATCCGCCGTCTTCAAGCCATCTTGAAAGAAACTGCGGGAACAAAAAGGCACACGTGAGTCTCACAGACATCAACGTTCACTGGGAGAAAATATGAGACTCATTTGTCACTTAGGGGGGAAACTAGTTCACAAATGTCAGGTGTCACACTATGACCCTTTCTTGCCACCATGAAGGTCACGCAGAGAGAAATTGGTGCAGTTTATGTTTAATGTATAGCCCGCCTCGCTCTTGCACCTTTACCTCTTGGCACAGAAATCGCAGCCGACTGAGGCTGCAGGATTTGCAAGAGGTGCTTAGCACATCCCGAAATCCATTACAGATCTGTCGGTGGTACACACCTCGATGCAGCACCGCAGCCACAAATCACGACTAATGACCCCACCCCCGCTCCCACTCCACCCACGGGCTAATACTCTCTTCTTCAGAGTGTACGTCTCTCTTCCTCTTTTCATTATTGACTCTTCTGCACCTTTTTTTGCTTGCTGTCTCACTCGCTCACCCCCCACCTGATCCAGCTATCGATGTCAAGTGCTCGCTGACTGTCAGAATACCGAGTGAAAGCAGAGCTATGCAACCTTTTTTTTCTTTACATATAATAACAGCTAGAGAATCTTCTTTGAGGGGTCTGACTTGTCATAGGGAGAATGGAGCATCCTTGCACTTTGTAACTTTAGTGAGTTGATAGGAATACTGTGAGAAGTGTGTAATTTAACGACACTGCTACGCTTCCATTTAAAAACACCAGCTTCATACTAAAACAACCTAAACATGTATTACTTGACGATTTAGGTACGCTGAACATTAGCGTGCTGGTGTAAACAGGTGATCCTCTCCTCTGAAGTTGGTTGCGAAAGTCGGGATATGCGATATTGGACAGTTTGGGATGATAAACAATAACGATTTATATATATAAGTTTGTCCTTGTTCCCAAATTCAGAGCTTATTTAGTCTATTTTGTCGATATTGACATAATATCGTCACAGCAGGTGTAGATGTAAATTTTCTTCATTGTGCAATTAATAAACATTAAAAAGGAACAGTGGGTTGAAGTCAAAGAGTTAGCAGCCTATTCAGCCTACTGTTTTAGTCATATCAGGGGATCTTGGTGTGTTTGAAGATACCCGATAATACATTTTAAAGCCAATATTGTGCTGATAATATAGTATAATTAATAAGACACAACAGTGAAAAGTAAGAGCCCAAAGATGAGACGAAACTGGAATTATTATGATTATCTGTGCCGTTTGTTCACAGCTGATAATCAAAATGCGGCAAATAAGAGCCAATCAGAAGGTGAATGTGGGACAGTGCGTCATTGTATTCAAAAGTCTCCATTTCTGTCTGTCCACACTAAAGTCACTGTTGTTTACAAATGCTTAAAGGACCAGCAGTGTTCAGTAGGGCTCAATAACACTGGGGGAGTGTACATGACAGGTGTATGCGGAGCAGAATTTTAAATAACAAAATGGGAGTAGTGTGGCTGTAGCCACAGTCGGTGACTCAAACTGCCAGAATCAGACGCAGCAGTTCTAAACCAAGGTCAGTCAAAAAGACTCAGGCCTGTTTCACACTGGATGTGTGTGACGCACGGCTGCAGTGCGTCACTCTTTTCATTTTGGCACATGTCGGCACTTATGAGACCATTCACACTGGCAGCATGAGCAACACGGCTCTTTTTGGGTATAAATCTCTCGCCTATTTTTCACACGAGCTGCAAATGTAGCTGAAATATACACTGAAAGGGATCTCTCTTCACAGTTTCAGCGACTAAATCTGTCACATATTATGTCACAAACACAGCACATTATGGTCAAAGTATAAGTACTTCAGTGTTTCTTCCTTTCTGTTTAAGTTTTCATCATGTGAGTTTTTATCCACACGGAACACGCATTTTGGGAGCACTGAAACGCTATTTTTGGGACAATCTCAAAACACCACCCTTGCGTTTTTGTGTAGACAACTAATACACTACTTTGGTAAATGATGTGATAGCCTTGCATTCTCTGTCCCTACGTATATCTTTGTTGTCACTACCTTCTTGTGTTTGGCCATTGTTTGATCTATTCACTAGTGTTGTAGTCAAGACCACCTAAACCGAGACCAAGTTGAGACCAAGACCACAGTGTATCGAGACCAAGACTTTGAGGGGTCAAGACCGAGACAAGACCAAAACCGAGACAGTAAAAGTTGGACGTGGTCCCAGCCGTCTCCGTTAGCGTCGCTTTGCAGAATTTACACGTTGCGCTGTGTTTTCTTTTGGAGGTATTTATGCACAAAAGTCTTTATGGTTCAGGTAACCAAATTTTATTATAGATGAGTTGGCTGACATCTTCTCACGGCCTCTTCTCCTGTCACTCACATGCACTTTTGTGGGGGGCGTGTGAAAGGGGGCGGGAGGGGTGACAGCCGTCAACGGTGACAAAAATTTCAAATGATAAATGAGTCAAGTTATTGGATGTACCCGAAGCGATACGATTACAGTAATGACATTAACGAGTTAATCCAAAAATGCACAGGCAATTTATTGATATCCCCACAGTTGTGGTCTTGACCAGTCTTGACATAAAATCCCGAGTCCGCTTTGTCTGAGACAATGCAGTCGAATCCGAGACGAGACCAAGACCTTCAAGACCGATCTCGAGTACTACAACCCTACTATTCACTTTATGATAGCTTTCATTTTTCTTCCTTTGTCGCTCTGGCTTGGTTCATTCCGTCTCTGTGTCTGTGATTGTATACACTGTAATGAATAGTTACTTGAATAAACACAGCGGGCATTCTTCATTGTGCATGCTCTACGTCTTCTCAGTTTTTGGTGTATTTCTCTAGCTGCGTTACAGCACATGTATTACAGTGCTTCGAGTCATTCTGTGGGGTTTTATGTTGATGAGAACATTTCTTGAAATGATGCCGTGTTTACAGAAAACATTCTAATAACAAAAAGTCAAAAGATTGTATCGGTAAAGTTCTTAGATGTCATCACAATTCTGCTTTTACGTGTGTGCTCTTTTCTGAGCAGTAAGCAGTTTTAAGCTTTGCTCTCTGTTCAGTTCCTTTACCGTTTTTATCCATCACCAGTGCAGCTTTCTCTATCCACTGAGGCCCAGGTTGAACAGATTAACAGAAAAGTATATTGTTTTGTCCCACTGTTATGACAGGACCTAGCAACCCTGACAGAAAATTTGTAATTCGGTGACAGGCCGCTGTGAGTTGCAGTTCTGGCACCGAGTAGTGCATCCACTTATTTACCCACTAAGCCCCACAGCTGTCAGTACATAACTGTATGATGACCTCCGCATATTTATGAGCTTCATACAGACACCACTGTGCAACCTTAAGATCTGTGGATCCTTAAAAAGATAGAAAATGCATAATAACAGCAGCAAAGAGGGAGCGACGGAGAGGTTTTCTCTTGGTTTGTTTTTGGAATCCATTTCTCTGTGTGAGTATGATGCATTTGACAGCAGAGCTTCATGAATTCAGGTTAGCGGGATTAAGGTGGTACTTACTTGCACTGTGCGTGGTAATACTTTATCAGGTTCTGGAGGAGGTCCACTCCCTTTTTGGTCTTGATCTCATTCACTTTGATCAGGTACTGCAAATTAAATTCGTCAAGAAGTTAAAATTCAGGGTAGTTAGAGCTTGATAGTGCCTGTACACAGAGAAAGGACTCATATTTTGCCATAAACGCTGTCATATGTACACTTTGCATTACCCTTCTCACATCTGACTACACATATGATGAAGGCTTTGATGTATTTGCCAACACTGCCTTGACACTGGGAGTGGGGACCGAACACAGACAAACATGTTTTACAAGGAAATACCATCGCTCAGCTTTTTCATCTAAATTAAGTTTCAAACATTTTATGTCAGCATTTAGAAAACCAAGAGAGCAGATTTTTTTGTGTGTGTTTTGCAGTCTGAATGCTCGGTCTGGGTTTATGAGGATTCAAAATGTCTTCAGACGGCACTCCCACTATACACACAAATGAAAGATAATCTTAATCCCACCTTGCACCAATCCACCGGGATTTACAGAGTCACATCTAAATCTAAAGCTCATGAAGCTTCTGACGCCAACATAGTTTCAATTATATCTTATATCATGTATGTGAATGCACGGATGCATGTGCATCTATGCGTGCATGCATTCATGCGCTGTCCCTTTGTCTGCCTGACTGTGCTTGCTGGATCGGAGTTTATCCACATTTTGTCTGAGCCTTGTGTGGTTTCAGTGTTTGGAAGAGCGCTGCCGCACGTGCTCATTTCAGCTCTTTTGTGTGAACGAGCAGCGGCGCTCAAACTGCTGCCGTGTCTGGGCAGAATATAATGCAGCCTGCTGATCCCTGCCTTTCCACGTTCCTGCAGTGACAGCGTAGGATGAAAAGGGGCGAGAGTGTGAGAGCATCCTGTAATCTGGTGATTGAGTAACATCGGGGGAAGGGAGAGCGTGACAGCCACACAGTGCATGCAACACAGAAAAATTAGGTTAAGTGGGATGAACAGATTGTACCACTGACTGCCACAACTGTCCCACACATCAGCAGCAAAAAATAGCTACAGTGTGGATGACTGTTGTTTAATATTCAAGGGTAAATATTCAATTGGCATTTCTTCCATAACTTTCTAGATCAAGCAACAGTTCGGCAAATGGAGGATTTACAATTTCATTAACCAAGATAACATTTTGCATTACATTTGAATACTATATGTATAGACATTCCTGGCTTGTGCATTGCACATGCAAAGCTCTGCAGCTTATTAGAATTTCAGATCTGAATGTGAGGCGGCCAACAAGACAGGAAGCCAATGCTAATATAATGTGGGAGCTACAACTTGTCTCTGGCATCCTGCATCAACCGGAGGCGGGCAACCAAAATGGATAATGCAGTGACTAATGAGGAGGTCCTCTGAAATTATGAAGAGATTAACTGTCTTTTCGAGACGCTAAAAATTGTCTCTGAAAAAAGGAGTCCATTATTAGCACAATGGATGACTAGCACCACATCCTGTGTACAGTAAATCAAATCAGACGACTTATGGTGTTAGCATCCAAACAGCTATCACAAAGAAGGCTAGACTTTTTTGTGATAGAACGGCGAGGACTTAATAGTCTATGACTTACCATTTTAAAAGTTACCGTGTTAAAATTTTGCCCCAAAAAAAGCTAAATGCTAAAAAAGCATGCTAACATTAAAAACTGTTATGTTAAAAACATCACAACTGTTAGCATCCTAGCATGATTTGTGCTAATCTGATGATGATTTGTCTGTCTGAAAACTTTTACTTGGAGGGGTTAAATATATTCAAACTGCATATGACTTAAATTATAATACATTTACTAAACATCAATGAGGTTGCTGTGTTGTCCGAAGAAAGACGACGTCGCCACAGTTTATACGTCGTCTCCTTCTACTTCCGGGTCCAGCTCCAGTCCAACTAAACGTATACATGCAGGAGTAATCGGACTATTGCATTATTTCTAGGTATGTTAATCCGACTAAGACTAGCTCTATTTTAGTCGCATTTTAGTAGCATTTTACCATTGAATTTACAGCATTTAACATTACACAAGGCAGATGCAAATATGGCAGATCAGCATAGTGAGGCAGATACAAACTGTTTTTCTAGATTATAATTCACGTAACCAACAGCAGAGCAGCCACTGGTCCATTATGCAATTTGAGTAAAAAAACAACAAAAAAACCTAACAGGATAAAACAGTGAAGAGTGTGTAGGCGTCACCACCCACCACTAGAGAGGTTTTTGGCAAAGCACAGTTTGTTCTGATTCTCCTGGGCGCATGAATAGCCTGCATTGGTTTTACACTCAATTCTATCTGTCACTTTTCTTTAAGAAGAGCCTTTTGGGAATTAATAGCAAGGGGTGTTGTGACATGCTCAAAGGCAGACAAGTTTACAGAAACAATGGGCCATCTGAAAACACTTAAAACTAAAAGCAAACAGGCTTAGTGTTTACGGGCAGTTAGCTGCTCAAGTATTTAAAATGCACTCATCACGTTTCATGAGAATATTTTGTGTTGTATTATTTTGGAGAGCTTCACAGTAAAGTACTGTACAGTACAGTGCTGAGGATGAACTACCAGAGACAGGTTCACAAATTCATTTATATAAAGCTGTATCATTTCTAGAAACTAATTCCTGCATCAGTGACACAGCTAGACTTTAAATTATTCTAATCTGAGAGAGAAAAAAAAAATACTTTAGGTTGTTATAAGTCAAGTCAAGATCCAAAACCACTTTGTGTTGTTGAGATCTCATCAAAGCTACCGTTAAGAAAATTAAATATGTTCCAGAAAAGTTAGTTTGAATGACCGCGATCCACCAGTATGTAGGTTTACTTATTTACTTTCTTGGCCAGAACAACTTTAAACGCAGTGCTGGTCTAAACCCTGAACATGACATAGCGCAACAACAATGTGAAGCTATTTCCTGTAATCCACAATGATTTACAAAGAGAGAGCCGCTTCAATAATTCAGTAAAGGATAACTGGAAGGCACACAAAGCCAGGCTGCTTTGTTGATTGATTACCGCCTAGAAGACCATATAAATTGTCTTTTTTGGCTCAATTTAAACTTGGTATTAAACAATGATACTGATGTTAGATCAATGGGTCTCTAATACTGGTATCAATTAACATTCTTATCTTGATCCTGGCATGCATTGCAACAGAAACGGAGCATCTCAGGTCAAGGCAAATCAAGGACAAGGACAGCCTCAGGAAGACTGATGGCTTGTGGCTTTTGCTGGTCTTGCTTAAGATAGCAGGTACCCTTACAACCGGGTGGATATTTTCGTCGAAAATGAGGTCATGCAATACAGATGGAATTTACAGCATGACAAGACGGTCCCACTCCGGATTAGGAATGGCCATGAGTATTTAACTATTCCATTATTCGCTTGATTATAAAAAAAGTCAATTGAATAGTAACAAAAGAAATGTTTTATCAATTATTGCATTTATGAAAACAAATATTTCTACTCCAGTGACTACCTAAACTACCAGGGATGTCTCCACTTTTGTAAAGAGGATTTGATAATGTGAAGATTCCTGTTACATACAAATGTGCTGTTTTATAACAATTTTACAGTTGGTGAATGAACGTGTCTGTCTGTCACAGCAGGGATGCAAACCCTGGACTCTTATCGGCTGAGCTAATGTAGATGGAACATGACAATACATTATATGCCAGGGCCGTTCCTGGCCATAAATAATACATCATGAATAAGAACCGAAGCTGCAGGCCGTATAAAATTATGGCACCTTAGCATTTAGTTGGTGGACACACACATGTGTTTGCAGAAGTGATGAAATGCATCTCGTTAGCTGCTCCCATTATCTCAACACGCTTTGAAACCTGCATTACTTTCACTCAATTCATTCAAATAGCATTTTTGCGAGAATTGCTCATCCGTACTCCAGATCACGTAGAATCTATTAAAATGTCAGTGTAGCAGGTCTGGCTGGTTTTGTTCCTATGCAGGCAGGATGTTTAGATACAGATTGCATGTTATTTTTAGTCGTAAATGAGGTAACAAACACACTTCATTACCTACCTCACACATTTGGAGCTGAAAAAGACGCCGCTCCTTCTCCATCTCCTCAGCAATTTCAGCGCCGGTGATCTCAGTGCGGATCATCCCATGCTGCTTGGCATGCTCTCGCTTCTCCTTCTCTATCTTTGTACTGAAATAAAAGAGAGGACCAGTCACTTGATGAATGGGTCTCTCCATTTCACACGTTCTCTACTTTGTGTGTAAGTTTTTGGGCGGCAACTTCTGGAGGAGCCGAACATAATAAACGCACAATACATTATTCAGTTCACTTCAATTAGTGACATGATGCAAATGTGCAGCACTACAACAGCAGACTTCAATTATCCACTTACAACTTGGCTTCGTAGTCTTTCCATGCTTTGTCAAAGGGCTTCTTTATGTCCTGCAGAAACACAGGAGGACAAGCGTCAGCAAACTAAACGAGGTCACCATGGGGACCAAGGTATTTGCAGAGTTGGATCACAACCAGAGACACAGCGAATGCCTCACTCCGCTCACGATTTATGCCCCGGACGCACAGCAAGTGACTGCTCCCCTCCGTGTACCCGAACGTCGAGTTTTCATGACCCAGTTACTTGCTACTCACCTCAAGCAAAACACAGAGGCGATGTTTCTTTCTGCGAGATTTACAGTGTGATCTTCAAAACAAAGAGCTGAACTCGTAACAACCCCCATCGCTCATCTAACTCTCTCTAAGTCACATGAACAGAAAGTGAGAGATGAAAAGAGACGTGTGCAGACGAGGGATCTTCTTTCTCTTCCCGATCCACTGCTGAAATGTGCCATGAGTGCATGAGGAAGTGCGTGTGTCGAGAATAGAAAGTGTTTCACAGTAAATCTTACCCCTTTCACGCCTTTCAAATCGCCCTTGAGCAGCGAGTCTAGGGTAAAGATGACATTGTGGCTGAGGCTCTGCAGCTGAAAGAGGACACACACGGGAGAGAGAGGAGGAGCACAGGAAGTTAGTCTCGGACTCTTCTTACAAGCAAACATATGTAACATGTCATAACACAAGGTGAGAGGTAAATATTTACGAACAAAAAAACACTTGAAATAGCGCCAGATGACTAATAATCTACAACTACTATTTCGCACGAACTAGCAAAGTAATTTGCTCAAAACAACCAAAACAATAAGATGAAAGACATTAAAAAAAGCTTAACATGATGAAAGGGAAATGCAGAATCAGTTGTTAAATCTCTGTAAGTTTTTTTTCCTAATAGACGCTCCTTCCAAATGACACGTTTTATTGTTAATATTTTTTTGATTAATGGGTACACTCACAAGCCAAATGTTTATAATTCAAACGACAGGTTTGCCTCCTGGATGACCTGATCGTTTATTTTATGTCCCCCTTTGACACTCTCTCACTCTCTCTCCCCATTTCCTGCCTCTCCTACACAGTTTCTTTTAAAATGTTAAAAATGTGCCTTGAGAATATTGATTAGCAGAGCTTTAGGGATTAACATCTTCAGAAGGGAGGAGCTGGGAGAATGAGTATCGGTCCAATACTGGTCGGAATCACTAAATTGGAAGATACGTACTAAATTGTAAGAATGTAAATCGAAATAAACAACAGCACTTCACTTATTTCTTTTTTTATAGACTATTTGTTAACCCTAACCCCATGGCTAAGTGGTAAATGCATCAGCACAACTGTATTGTTAACAGCTTTGTAGATTAAAAGGTGTAAAACTGCTGTATCAGACTCCATATCAGTAGATAATCTGAACGCGAGCTGTCCCTATTTAAGGGTGAAGAGCCGTAGATAGGAAAGCATTTGCAAGGTTTTTATCTTTTTAATAGATATAGTGACATTAAATAAATATACACTAGTGTCAGCATTTGACCGACAGAGCAGCACATGAACACAGCCACTCAGCAGGAGACATTATAGTAAACGTCCAGCCAAAAACAGCAAGTGCAAGTTGGTCTATTAAAGAATTTGCCAAAGGTTGACGATGCCAAGAGCTCGGGTTGCCACAGCTCTGCTCATCAGCTCTAACCATTAGGATCAGCAAGGTCATTTACAACCGTGCTAAGCATTTAAGTCGCTGTTGTTGTTAGCCAAGTCCACACAGAAACACAGAAGCGGCCGGTCAAGGAAGTAAACAACACTTAATGGGCGCTAATGTGTTTCTTAAGTGCCCGTCTTGCATATGGTCAACGTCAGAATCAATCGTCCACTGGCCAAATGCCGACGTACTCTAACAGCACATCCTGGAAACTGTCTCCATCGCTCTTGCTTTATCTTACTGTACGATTTCTTGAGGAAGAAAATACACAACAGAGTTAAAAAAAAGGTGCACAGACGCTGTGTGATTCTCAGCGTCAAAGAAAAGGATCCTCTAATAGTTGAATTTAAAGGATGTTACATCTTCAGACTCCACAGAAGGACTGCTCCAATGAAGATCAAATGCTTCTTATCAAAAATCTTCAGGGAGGTATGTTGTGTATCCTCAGCACAGCGTAAGTACAAACACAATCTTTGATGACCTGATCATAACTTTGTGACTTCTGTTGAAATTCACCTATGCTTTTTTGGAAAGATCTAGTATATTAGTGGTTTTACCCTTAGTTTTACAAACTCCCTAAATGAGTTAAGGAAATGGGATTTCTGGTGCGATTTTAAAAATGTGACTTGTGATTTAGTAATTACAGTATTTATTATTTTTGGATGTCAGCTGGAAATGGCACCACCATTGTCTCTGTAGGATCCAACTAGGAAGGATCTGCTCTATTCAGGAAGGATCCTTGACTTTTGAGAAAAACCAGCAGGAGACCACCCAGGCAAAATCCTTACATTCAAACCGGTAAAACACATGTAGGACATCCTGAACGAGCAGAGTTCATCAATAGTCATTTGTAGTGCGCGCACACACACACACAGCAGAAGCCCTGAGGGCAACGCCACTGAAGTCTAGATACTCGCTCAATTCGATACCCAAAATAGAAAAGTCGGGAGTCAAAAAAAGGGGAGGAAAAAAAAGATGAGAGGTATCCCAACTGTCTCACACTCACAGACAGAGAGAGAGAGACACACAGACACAGACACAGTTGTTCGTGGAGTATTTATGGAGTCTAATCTTGCTGTCAGCCACACAGGAAGAGAGGGTGAGAATGGAGTTGGGCTCTTCACTCACAGAAGGATGCAAACAGGACACAATATTCAACAAAAAAACATCAGGGGAAATCCACAGCAGACAGATAAGAGCCTTGACTGGAAAAGTAAACACATGGCTTCAGAGACAGGTTTGCTATACTGTCAGGCTGTGATGACAGTTTTCATTATATACAGTTTACATGTATAGGTGTAGAGAGAGAGACAGAGAATGATGTCTTCCTGTCATCCTGTCAATGTCTTCCTTACATGTCCATTTTTAACCTTTCCCATAATCCTAAACTTAACCCTAAACCCAAATCCTAAACCACTTATCCCAGTGTAGACAGGGAAAAATACTCCCTCTCTCTCTCTCTCTGTGTGGAGAATGTTTCTGTGTCTATCCATGCAGGGACAAAAAAGAGCCAGAAACATGCAGCAGGACAGGCTCTCTGAGGCATTTAAGTTTAATTATAGTGCCAGCGTTGACATGCTGGACTCACCAGGTTCTTCAGCAGGGCAGACAGCTCCTTAGTGAGGGAGGAGAACTTCACAAAGGCCGTTCCCAGGTCAGGGTTGTCCCGGCTGATGAAGTTGCTGCCAAATTTGTCCAGAGCTTGGGCGTAGTTTTCTTCATTTTGTACGTGATCTAAGTAAAAAAAAAAAACAACAGACAAAGCAAACAGTCAAATACCAAATGCCAGAACACACGGGATTATGATTTTCATCAGGAGTGAAACAGCTACATCCGTCTTTAGACTTCCATTCTGAAGTCCCAGATAAAGAGACGGGGAGGAGAGAAAGATTCGCTCAGATTCCTGCCGCAGCCATTTTGAAACTTTGTCAAACTGGAAACTTAAAGCTGCAGTGCGTAACAGACTTGACTGAGGGAGTGCTTGTGTTATGCAGCATCACGCAGCATCGGGGCGGGGCGGGGACAAGAGGCATTTATCCCATCCAACTGCTCAGTGACCTGGTTTTTGAGCAGCCGAATTCGCTATTGACACTTTCCAGTCATCCTCCAACCCGTTTGAAGTCGCCTCGCCTTTTAAGTATAACGCCGCCGCTGTCCCCCCGACGTAAAACAAATCACTTCCTGTGCGCAGCGTGGAAATGTCGCCAGGTGACACGAGAGAGGGTCATGTGGAGCTAACAAAGAGACTTAAAAGTTATGCACTAAAGCTTTAAATACAGTCCAAACAGACCCGTAGTTGACACCTAGCATGAGGTCACGTTCTCTCTGTTAATCATTTCTTTACATTTTTGAATCTGGTTATTTAATGTGTTTACCAACCTGTTTAAAATAACTGTTAACCTATGAATGAAGTCTGTCTGCTTTTCTTATCATTTCATTGATACCAGCGTAACTGCTCACTTTAACCTTTTCCAAATACACATTTTAGTCGTAAGTCCAGTATTTCCCACTGACTAAACAATGACCTACAGTTAGTGTGGCACAAAATGAAAAGTATTCATCACCCAGGTTAATGCTGACTGTGATCGTTTGGGGTTATATATTTTTTTCCCCCCAACCAGCACATCATTTTTAATTTTTTTGAAGGCATAATGGAACAAAAAGGTGCAGCTTCAGCGAGCTGTTGAATGAAGAGTTGCAGACGACGAGCGGCACACCTACGCCACCGTCTCCTCCTCCTCCTCCTCCTCCTCCTCGGCAAGGTAACCAACACTGCACTGTTGTGTGGAAAAGTCATTCTCTGTGTGCAGCTTGAAATCAGACTCCTGGGGACGTGACGGGGAAAAGACGCGCTGTGGACTCGTGTCCGAGTTTGGTTTCTCTTCTGTTGTACTTTTGACAAAGTAGGTGCTTATTAGAGTTTCCTGTACCCAGAGATTTGGGACTTGGAGTGCAAACCTGCTTTTGCCAAATCAACTACAACTGGAATTATGTAAAAATAAACACTTGCAACCACTGCAACTTTCTTTTCTTATATCCCAGACGAATATAATAGGTTTTTGGCCATTTCTAAAATCCCGACCACAGTGTCCGACTTTTCATTTCTTTTGCGTACCAGAACTCAAGTTTAGATTTTTATTTGTATTTTAAGCTTTAAATATGTTATATAAATATACATCCATACACACATCTACTGTCTCATAATAACATTAATAGACGGCCAACTTAAATCTGCGGCTGCTGAATCTACAGGTCACAAAGAGAGTAAAATGCCTCCTCTCTGTGGGGAACAAACAAACGTTGTTTTTTTTCCCTGTGAACAAACATCTGAAACTGTCAATTTGCAGGGAGGAGGCCGCTCTCAGAAGTATTCAGAGGAAAATGACTGAGGATCTATGTCGCAGCAACAAGCAAAACAAACTCAGGTGTTGATTTCTGGGACGACGTGGATACACACAAAACAACATCTGCTCAACAAAAGGGGAAAAAAAATAAAGAAAACCCAATTTCACTCACGACTTTTAAGGGTTTTCCTCTAAGGGTTTCCTTCTGGAAATGGTTATGACTGTGAACCCAACTAACCACTAAAAGCAAACGCAGCCTTGATTCATTTAGAAACAGGATATTTCACCTTGTCCTGAACTGTAGATGGCCTTCACTGATTTCTTCACCTTCTGCAGGGACGTTCGATCCTGGTCCAGCGCCTGAGGAAGAAAGGAGGAGACAGTTTTACGACTTTCCCTTCCTTTAACGACAAACTGGAAATAATCACATCAAGAGACAGCGAAAATATTTCTGAAAATATCGGCTTAGGTGCTCATATTTGCACAACAACTCAAAGCATGCACCCGCGCTACATGGAACTAATGCAGACAGTGCTTGACCTGAATGTGACATAAATCATTATTTCAGCACTGATGACTGCAGGAGAAATCTCTCCCTGTTGCCTCACCAGAAAGCAAATATGCAGGTTTTGTGTTGTTTTTTTCAAGCTCTGGCTATTTATTCTGATAAATAATTATTCACAGTGAAACATTTAAATGCTTGCAATATAAACAATACGGCTGACCTAGTGAATTATCTGCCCCCGCTTCGCTGCAATTTCAGAGATTAATGCTCACGGTTCAGAAACAACAGCAACAGGGAATTAAAAATAATGACTAGTATGAATAGAAAAGAAAAATACTTCACACATAAGACTTTACTTGAGCGAGCTGCTGGGGCATATTAACGGTTTCTTTTTTGTATTATTAATTTCTTATCCTTTCAAGTGTGTCAATAAAAATCCTTTTGAACGTGACCACCAATGCCATCTGTCCAAAATATGTTGGATTCTGTGATAAATCACTTCATTTGTTGAGTTTTCCAACTCAACAGCTTCTCTGTCAAGAGACATTTTAGGCAGCAACAATTAATGATCAGTTATTAACCGATTATTAAAGTAACTGTTTCGATAATCACCTTATCCATTTAAGCTTTTCGGAAAAACAAGCCCTCTGATTTCATCTCATGGATAAAAACAAGTAATGGAGTCACTGAGCAAATAATTGCCAGATAAATAATCAACAACCCTGATTGACAAATGTAAATATTGAGAGCGGTACATTTAATGTCAGGTTGTTTATCTCCACCAGCTTGTGCTCTTTATTGAAATGTACAGCTCATGTTTCTTTTTATCGTGAGAATAAAGTATGTGTTGGTGACACAGGGCCTCTGGATCTGCTTTATACTTGGAGCAGCAGCAACAACAACACTTCAGTAACATGACAGTCACCTCAACACCATCCGTCTGCTATAATTTAATCCACTGTAGGAGAAGTTTGAAACAGTCGGGAGACTTGATAGCCCCAGAGAGAGTGTGCATAAATGGCACAAGGCAGAGATGACATGATACAAACACTCAGTATCGTTATCAGTCTGATAATGGCCAGAATCACCAGACTGGATATCAGAAAAAAGACTTTAAATGTCATTTAAATACTTCACTATTCACAGACTATAAAGATGTTAATAAAAAGTATGAACAACGTCTTCCAGTTGTGAAATAAACTCCCGTTTTAAATCATCGAGTCAACATTTGACAGCACCGTGGCAGTTTTTGCAACCGGAAATCCACAGCCTCCTATTGGATGACACCAGCTGTCAATCACGCTGGTGAGCGCTCATATTTATTTATTTACTGAGACCAGAAACGACTCTTTCAAACCATTTTTATAAACAGTGTATTGTTTCAACTGAGTCATGTTGCGTTACTGTATTTTTTTACACACACTTGGAGAATCATGTTTTTCCAATGGCTGGTTATGGCTCAGGCGTAAATGCATCAGCACAAATGTACTGTTACAAGGTTAGTACTAGTTTAAAAGATATTAAACAATTGTACTGGACTGATGTCTAATGTGTAATCAGCCTGTTGCGTTTGCTCCAGTTCAGTGCACAAATATTCCATATCAAGCTCATTTTACCCACAAAAAAAAGCATGTGCAGCCATGTTTGCTCATCACTGATGATTTAAAAACACCATTAGATCAAGGTCAGTCAGTTAAACACACACACACACACACACACACACCAGTGAGCTAATTAAACTTAATAATAAATTAAAGCAGTCCTTGGCCTCCCCTGGACAGCTTTACATGGCTGCCGCTCAATTATGGGAGCGGTAGTTTGTCGCCGCAGGGCCAGTCCTGCCAGACCCGAGCCCTTTGATCCCGTCTGAACATGGAGGCTGAGTCGCCGCTGCCCGGTCGCCTCCCTGCTCAGCTCTGTGTCTGTTCACGTCGACGGTGGAACCAAAATGAAAATTTAATAGCACCATTATCTTGGCCAATATCATGTTGATAATTACTATAATCTGAAGCTTTAATCGGTATGAAAACAGTCCTTTGAGCTTTCACCTAGAACCAAAAATGACTTGTAGCCCCCTATTCTGTTATGCGTATGTATGTTTCTATATCATTATATAAAGTGCAGTGTTGTCAAAGCACCAAGAGGCAAAATATTACTACTGGCTTGTACCATTTTGGTATTTGTCTGTCAGCCTATTTCAGCTCCTTAAATATGAGTATGTCCAGATGTTCTATAAAACATTGTCATTTTGAGGTTATGAAAACACCTGTGGACCATTAATGAGGCCAGATAACAATCAACAGATTTAGTTCCAACCCTACATATTTGGATGAGAGGGTGGAGCCGGCAGAGAATGCAAGCACATGTGCATCACAGCCACTGTCAATCACATCATAACCACGCCCCAAAATCATATTCCTCTCCATTGTCTATTTGACTGTGATTTACAAATGACTGTGTTGCATTAAAGAAGACCCGAAACTAGTGATTGAGAGCACAAACTCATCTGAAACAGAATAAATCCTTTTCTTTCTCTCTTCCTACATATGTTCTACAACAAGAATCACAGAACAAATCCCCTGAAATGGCCAGCTCTTTTTCCAACAAGCCATGTTTTGTCTCGCATTAGCTCTCTGCAACACGCCAAACACGCCTTCATCACTCACTGCAGTCGAACGCCTCCAAAGCAAAAGTGTGATTATTCAGCGGCTGATTAGAATGAAGAGCACAACACATGGGCTGAGCAGGCAGATTGACCTTTGTGGTGGTCCTGCTGAGAGCAGCTGGCACCGCCACCCAAGACTCACCCATAATCCACTCGGTCTGTGCAGTTAATTTTATATTTGGGTGTAACTTGGAGCAGCTTTAAAAGATCTCCGTGTCCGTACGTCCATTAATACGCATTAATATCTGATATCTAATTTGCTTTGGACAGGATAACAAGAATGAGCTAATTCTTGCAACAAATTATCACAGCTACGTGATAAAATATCTTCTCCTGGGCCAGAGCTGTGTGACTGGTTTGTTGAAGCTGTTTTCTCTCCGCTTTTCAGGAGGAGAAAAATCAATGAAATAGCACTGTCTTGGCCCAGCCTTTGCAAACCCTTGGCAACAGGCGAGAATGCCTCCAAACACTGCTTTCTAAAAGGCTGACAACTATTGAATATAGTCAATGGATTGTTTTCATCTGCCAGCATCCAATAGCGAGCTCCCACTCGACCCGGGGGGATTAACAAGCGCGACAATGCCAAAACATCTGCGGTCACTCGTCTCTCCACCCAAACAGCGAGGGACACACAGCTCGTACGATTTATTTAGCGCCGCTGAGAAAGTAAGGAAAAGAACATGTTTCACAGCCGTGTGCTATTCCTCACAGAAACATCTATCTTGAAGGGCCGTTTGTGCTGTGAGAGTCAACATGTCAGTGTCAGAATGCTTTTAAGTAGGAGTCTGTCAGCGATGGAGCCGGGAGAGGTCAACGGCCAAGTTAATGGAGGTGACGGGTTGCGGTCGTGCACGGCGCCTCTGTGTTAAGATATTTTCTTGATGATGTCTGAAAGGAAGTGTCCTTGAAATGTCTCACATTAAAAACAACGAGGAAGGAAACACACTTGTGGTATTTCATCCACTCCTTCAGTTCATCTTGGGTGAGTAGACGAGCATCAATCATAGCATCAATAAAATAAAAAAGTGATTTTGGGCACATGAACTCTCTTCTAAGTGTTCTCTGTGTTTGTATTGCCCAAAATTATATTTGTTAAAATGTGTTTGTAATGTTAAACTAGGGATGAGCTGATACAATGCTCTGTATCGATATCCAATACTGCCAAAAATCTGCCCAAAAATGCTTCACTTTTCTTCGTCTCCACCATCATGTGGCATAAACAAGGGCTGGGAAATGCAGCATAGTTGTTTATAAAGGTAAAATCATCTATTGGACTGATATTAGTTATGAGTAAATTGTGATACTATTTAATAAGAATTGAAAATAACTGCAAAATGACCTTAAAAAGCGACAAAAAGTCCCTGGTGTGGGCAGTGTGGTGAATGAGGCTGACATTCTACTTTCCAAACCAACTGCCCACCAGGGGAAATTGGTGGCCGTGGTGACTTGGAATGACTGACTGGACAGTGTCTCAGCCTCACGCTTCCTGTCTGATGCCTTATCCTCCCTCAGCAGCCCTGCCGTTTCCCCTGTAGCCGTCCTTTGACAGGAAGCAGGAAGTGGCCAGCCATGACAGTGTCGTGTCCTGGGTCGCCAGCTCTCTCCTTTTAATGACACCAACTGCTCTCTGCTGACAGCTGAAAAGTCAAAAACAACACACTTTTCTGACAAGTCTTTTTTGTTGATTCTCTGATCCACTCGAGATTCCTGCGCCGTCACTTTCTCGGCACGTTAAGTCCTCACTTCCTCCCTGAACTCATCCTTCCTGGCTGAGGCCCGGCTCTTCCTGCAGCCCCGCATTTGGCATCACGCTGACGGGCGACTGTGCCGTTACCAAGGAGATGTGATTTAGCCATCTTGCGCTTCAACTCCACATTCTTCTTCACTATGGAGATTGCAGGAAGCTGCTCTGAGTAATAAGCCGGCGCTCCGTGGATCTTGTTGCTGCTAACAGAGCAGAAATGGACACTGCTGCTCTCAAAACTGCTAATATGCAAAATATTTCCTCAGAAGAAAACAGGAAGGGGCATAGCTATCAAAGGACTTCCTACGAGCCAAAACAACTGGTGTAAAACCACCCGCAGTTGTATATATTTGGAGGGAGAGAGACTGATCTTTTTTTTTACTATTATTTCAGCTTATTTGTGCACTTCTCATTTCCTTTCTGTGTCAATTCCACAACAGCTTCTACTAGAGTGCTGTCAAAATGAAGAAGTCACAGTCAAGATAAGAGTCTGTGTGTCATTTCATTTCTTCTTTTTTTTTTTCTCTGTCCAGTCTATGTGGCATGAGTCAAGCAGGAAGGGAGGGGAGTCGTTTTCATTGGCAGGAAACAAATGCACATCCCTTTCTCTGGGCCTGTGGAATGGGAAAAATGAGAGGATGTAACATTTCCAAAAGCAGCTGAGGTCTGACGGCCTATTTGTCTGACTCTCCCTCTCTCTCATGAAAGAGAGTGATCGACTGCGTGGAGCTTTTGGTTTGGGTTAAGAGGTGCATCTGGACGGTCACGTGACCAGTGTCCTGTATCCGACATGGCAACTGACACAACAAGGATGAGCTCATGCAACATCTTGTTTGGAGTTTCCGAGTCAAACCCTGATGATTTTTTTTTGTGTGAATGGGCTACAGTTACAGCTCAGTATGAACACAATATTTCCAGAGAGGATTGAGTTTTCTCAAATCGATAGCAAGGAAAACCACAATGTGTGTTTTGCGAACAAAACGTTCATCCGGCTCCGCACAGCTACAGATATTAAAATGTCAAAAAAAGGTCAATGGTTGTGTTTTTTTTTTGGGTTTTTTTGACGTGTCAGTGTTATTGTTAACAAATGAACCGAAATCAATAGCTGTTAAAAGCCACACACTGCACATAAAAATGGACGTGGGCCGGCTGCAAAACAAACACTCATTTTAACTCCTCCAGTTTCACAGACACCACCTGCATCCAGGCTCCTAATGGATGATATACCAGCTGTCCATCACACTGATGTCCACTCATATGGGAACATCATTTGCAAATTTGACGACAGGTTCCACTGAAGAAAACCTAAAACGAGAGACCAATAACTCCTCAGGACATTTTTTTACTGATGTCAAGTGAGACATAGACTCATTTTTACATAAACTTCCATTCAAAAAGCTCCTTTTGCTTTTTTGGCTTTAGTTTTTGCACAGTGGGACGAAGTGGAGAAACGTTGTCCATCTTTATTTACAGCCCAAGGCTAAAATGTGCAAAACCACCGGTATACTCCTTTGATCTACATCCTGTCTGGCGGTTTGTTGGCCATCTACTCTAAGTAGCTTGAATGCTTCTAATAAACACAAATCCTGACCTGCTAATGTTACTGGCCACTAAGAGAAGTCAATACAAGTCAGCCATTAATCCATTATATACTGCTGCGATTAGCTTCCAGCTCTGCCCTCCCACAGAGTGAAATGAGCTGCTCAGCTGCTTGTGCGCTGCTCTGTGGCGAGTTTGGCGAGGTCACACGGTGGACGAGAGCCAGCCCTCCGCGCTGCCAGGACGCCGACTCGTTGCAGCGCATCTCCAGAGCCTTGGCGCAGTAACTGACGTGCGTGAAAAGTCCAGCCGCGCACGCAGCGGTGTTGCATTCACACATGATTTGGCAGCTTCACCCCCTGTGCGACGCTCGCTCTCACTCAGCCCACCACTTGTTTCGAGCAATGTGCATGTTTTCACAATCACACCCACACACTGCTGCAGCAGGCCGACACTCATCTACTGTCAAACGAGCAGCATAACTGCACCTGCATTACGTGTAGCACCGAGGAAGCCATTGTGCATGGGAAGCAGATGAGATGGGTGAGATGAGCTCAAAGGTAAAAACAAAGAAACAAACAGGTCTGAAAGTAAATAGCAGATTCAAAACTGTCAAAACCACTGACACGCCTAATGCTGCTACCAATTATTTTACTGATTATGAAATGACAAAATACTAAATTTTATTAAAATCGGAATATGTCCTATTGCAATTTTCAAATCACAGGAGGCACGATATTTGTTATCACCAAAAAGTGTTTCAAATTACCATTTTAGATTTAATATTGTCCAATAAATTCATATCACATTCTACAGACTTGAAGAAAACACAGTTGTTTCTCACAGATCTGCACAAATATCACACAGTAATCATTTAAAATATGCTATTCACATGAAAATTATGATGTAAAAAGTACTATTCCCTCTCATATCACATCGAAATCTCAGTAAAAATAATCGCAATAAGACATTTATTCAAGCTCTAGTTTTCAGTTCTAGTATTCAGCCATAGCTTTAATCATGTCTTTGCAAAGAAACCAGAAAATATTGTTTGAATTATTCAAAATAAAATAACACTTAAAATGATTCATCAATCGTTAAAGTAGATGGCAATAAATTTAGTGACCATTTAATAAAAGGATCAATACTTTTATGGTTGCAACCGTAGTATGAGATAAGATTCTCATTTGCAACAGTATCAGTATCAATAGTGCCGTCATCTCTCACAGCTAAGAGTTCTTTAAGAGGTTAACACAATTATTTGTGTCTGACAGTGTTCTATTTCTCTTGAAATCCTTTTAGAAATAATAAAGATTTCTCAACTATAGCCTTTGGGATTTGTTCACTGCATCGTTTCAAATGTATCACATCAAAAATAAAATGATTTAATAGCAAAAATCTAAATCATTTTAAATATGAGGCGGTGGGTCAGTGGACATTTGGGGTATGGGGGGGTATTGTGTTGGACATTTAGTTGAGTGTTTATGGACACTTTACAGACCACATGTTTATCGGCCTTCACTGTAACAGAGGATTTTTCTTTTTTGATTATTTTCTCTCTTTTAAGATACAGGTCAAACAGGAAAGTCTGGCCTATTGTTTCAACACAAAACACATAGGCACATGTTAATTCATCAGCTAATCAACATAATATATATAATGCAAGACAAAGTTCCTGAGGCTTTACGGTACAATTAAGTGTTAATTAAGAACTCATCATTTGAAAGTAGAGGTGGGCGAGATGAATTTGGCCATGGTAGAGATTTTGATCATAGCGGCCAACTGCAAACAATGTGAGCCAAAACTAAAAATAGACGAGGGTAGTGAGTCTGGGGATACTGAGAATGAGGAACTCGTAGAATAGATCGGTGTAACGTCAGTTGTGCGGACTTGGTTTGGGTTCAAGGAATCATATCGAAAACAGACAGATGCAATTTGCAGTATGTGATGGGGTGACAGTTCCTGCAAAGAAGGGGAATACACGCAACCTATTCTACCACTTCAATACAAGGCATCATTCCAAGAACCGGAAGAGACAAAGAATACGCACTACACAGTCCATGAGCAGACAATCTCGCAGGCATTCACCAAAGGTTCTCCTTGTGACAAAAAAAAAACCATCACTGTGTACCTGTATAAGGACATGGCACCTTTCCAAACTGTCGAGAAAAGTGTCTTTATGGCCATAAAACTCTCGAAGATATGTGGTCTTGGACAATAAATGTTCTTAAAATGATTTATTGATGTTTGTTTTATACCACAAAATGTTTCAAATTAAACTACAATATGAATTTTAGGCCATACCGTCTACCGATTTGACAGACACTACACTTAAGGCGTGCTGGAAAAAAGAGCAAGATTTGTCTTTTGAAATAGCCCAGCACTGCATAGGCTGATCAAAGGAAATCTAAAATAAACGACTAGGAGCTCTTATCATCGATCAACTGATAAGCTTGCCAGCTCTGCTTCCCACCAATCAGCCGTCTGTGTTGTAAAACTATTAGTGCACACCACCAAGGAATGTACTCCTTTGATAAACAGGCACAAGGAGAAGTCACATTATTTTTCTAGCCTTTGAGTAATGCTCCTGAAACACTGCTCAGTCATCGCGACTCCTTGGCCAAAGTCACAGGCGAGGACTGTACGGTGCTCTTCAAGGCATTCCCTGAAGTTTTCCTGCAGACCAAGTCTCAGATTTCACACTTTATTGGACTCTGCTGGGTGAGAGACCAGCTATTCCAAAACCACAGGTGTATCCACTCCCACAGACCAAATGGATGTTAAGACGTGAGCAACTGGACATTCAGAGGACTTCACTTTGTCTGCGACACCGACAACCGACACAGGCTTACACCACTTGTGGAACTTGTGTTCCCTCTTTTCAGGGTGACAGTAGCTTTAAAAGACACCGTCATGATGTGGAAACAGATGATGTTACACATTTCCTGATGACAAAAAAGAGAAAGTTCAGGGTTTTTTTGGAATTGGGGTTGTATGATGTTCTGAAAGAGATGACACTGACCAAATAGGAAAAAACTTAAGAAAAGGCTCACATGATCAAATCTACCCCTGATTATCTTAAGAATATGTCTCACCAGCATCATCTAAAAAAACTGAAGTTTACAAACTGCCCTCCCTCCCTCACCAAAATCCATAGAGAAAATCTGAAGCTGCTGTTCTATAGCTGCCTTGTGTGCTAAGTCTGTGTCACAACACATAATGAACTTTCTGATGGAGGAAGCAGTGGATCAATAACACCCGTGTGCCGTGATGTAAAACTGCTGATTTTCTCAATGAACTTCATTGCAGGACAGTGAGGGCTGGGATATATGACCACAAAATGTCATTCGATATTGATAATTCTCATGTTAAAATAAAAAAGACTGAGTTTTGCTCACGAGTGTAAACAAGAGTAGATTTTATTAGGCAAGTACCTCTGTTAAGTAACTGGCAGCAGTGTTTCCAGTAAAGATGAAAAATCTAAGTGTCAGCAAAGTCGGCATTGACTACTGATTAGCAGTCAGTACCTCACACAAACCCATGTCAAAAAAAGAGGAACTATCACTTTAAATGCCATAAAGAAATGATGTAAACAACTCCTGCCTTTCATACAAGCTTGAATGATCTCTGCAGACATTCGATTTACTGGCTGTGTACATCTGACTCTGTTGTCTTTATAGGCTAGTGTATATTGACTTGCTTTCCTTTTGACCTTTACGTCACAGACAAACAAACGGCGGGATTGACGGTGAGATGGATCGTGGTGTGGTTCTGTATGTTTCGTACCTGGTGTACATGATAACCATGAGTGGATCTTCTCCGCAGCTTAGGCTCTAGCCGTTACCATGGTGTTGCCAAAGTCTGACTGAGTTTGATCAGTTTGATCAGACTATGAATCAAATTATCTAGGTAGGTTAGTCCAACTAAGAATAGTTTGATATTACTCAGACTAACATGTTTAAATGACAGTCACATAACCAAACTATTGTCTTAGTTGGACTAAAATCAGACTTTTAACATGCACATAAACACACTGACTGTTTCCTGATTCTTTGAGAACAACAAGGTTACTACAAAAAGTAATGGAAAGAAAGACCACAAAAGACAAAGAAAGAAGGTATTTCTTTCCTGAAGCTTAAAAAAGTATTCAAATATAAACTGCAGTAGGGGAGGATGGTGGTTTCCAGCTGTGTTAGTCACTGTGTGAAGTAACACAGTGGTAATTTGAGCTATATGCCAACATCCACAACTTTGACACTGTCCACATGTTGACATTTAAGTAGGTAATAATATTCACCATGTTAGCCTTTCAGTGACTGATTAAATTAATAGAAAACTGAAAATGTGCCATGGATTTACAAACATTTTATAACATTTATGTGGAAAAGATGATGGAATTATCTTTGAGTGTTGCCCCTTGGCTACTGCTGAGTAATGAGTGTGTGAATGTAATACAGAAACAACAATAATCAAGGAATTAAGTGGAATCATGCTAACAATAATACACAATAAAGTACACCTGAGGATGATGGGAACATTATTTGTTTTGTGTTGCGCCACAAATGATACATTTATGGTGGCGTAACATGAAAAATGACAATCACAAAAGCCACCCATGGGTTAATGTCAATAATCATGTTAATGTTCATATATTTATTGACTTATTATATTTATGTTCACAGTTTTTTGCCTAAAATCAGGTCTGTGGGACACTAGGTCTAATAATCAGTAGACTAATTGACAATGTAAGTAAAGAAATACGCTGAAACTGTCAGGTGAAGGCTGACATCATTAAAATGACCTCCATGACGACTGAAAGTGTCATGAAAAAGAATCCTGACAGCATGCTGTGCCTCCTCACAGATAAAATGGCAGTCGTTGGAGGGAGAACTTAACACCGTCCATCCGTGCGAGGAAGGCAACAGACAGATGTGAACACTGACCCACTCTTCCTCACCTAAATCTGAGGAAAAGCAGAGGGGATCAGCATGCCGGAGCAGAGTCTGGTCTGGGGCTAATCCGCTACCGGCTAATAGTCCTTGATGATATACACAGTGCAGCTGTGACAGGAAGGTAGGCCAACAGCTGTGGCCCAAGGACCGATTATCAGATTTCAGCCACAGACGGCAAACAAGCCGACAAACAAGCAACGCATCACAGCCTCTACTCCTGCTGTGGGAGACAGCGGAGACATTAGAAAATGCCTCAGGGTCAGTTTGGTAGTATTTTTAGGGGGGAGATTTAAAGTCACACCTCCCCCACCCATCACTTCTTTTTGGGACGCACTTTTATTTATTGTCCCGTGATTCTCTCATTGTTCCGTTCATTTGTGTGATGCCTACATGATTACATACATACCCTCCCATTTACTCAGAAATTGCAGCGTACGCGTCACCTAATACTAAAGGTGTAACGTGACGCCTGTTGTCATGCGGAGTATTAGTTTCAGTGTTTGTTGAAACTGTGACACAGAGTCTGTGACCATTGTTGCTAAAGCGATATCTGACAAAACGAAAATGGAGATCGGGCTCGTCTAAAAGTGCGGAGCTTAAACAAATAACAATGATTTTATAAGGAAAATATTAACTGTTAACTGATGTTTATGGAATTAGAAGCTAATTTTTCTATTAATTTAACCCTTATGGCTATACAATATATCCCTATTTCCTGGTCGGATTCAGGAGGTAACTAGAAGTCTATTCTCGCATATGTGTAGGTCGAGTACCTTAAACCAAAAAACCGCCACCTGTGACCGCAGATGGACTGAAGGCTTATCTTACGGTGTACCCTTAAGATCAGTAACTACAGAAACTTCTCGCAAGCGTACAAGGATTCTCAGTGACCAGATGCTCTGGATTTGCTCTCGGGGTCCCCCTACAGTTCGTAAGGTGTCATATTTACATCACTGTCAACCAGAAAACCTGGATCTCCTGAAGTCATTTGATCCAGGAGTGGATGCCAATTGTATCCATTCATAAAAAAAAAAAAAGCCAGATAATAGTGGGTGCAGAAAACTGTGGCTTGATTTATTCTCATATATATCTCAATTTTCATCAAAAGGTGCACCCGTGTCCTCTGAGACTAAATGACCAATCACATGAGAGAGACAACAGCAATAATTATATGTTTGCTCTGCAGAAACCGTCACCACTGACTGCTCGCTGGTGGGCTTGCGGTTACATGTGACAGAGATGAGGCCTCACATGGTTAACATGTCATGAAGGCTGCAGCCTCTGGCACTTTTGAGACAAACAACTCCGAGCTACAACTGACAAACACTGTTCGGCACGAACAACGAGGCTTTTGTAGAATCAACACAAATGTACAGTAGATGTTTCTTTTGTGCAGTGCAAGAACCTGAAGACTTTTCTACATGGACTATTCTATTTAGATTTAGATGAACTTTTTTGCCTTTTAAAACAACACACTGACAATGACCGTTATTACCAGAAATGTTGACTGTTTTCCACACACAGAACAGAACATAACCTGAATACACTGAAGGCTGTGAGACACCACAGTGAATGCTGGTCTCCCACTGACCAACATTACAAAATCTTCAAATCCACCACTGCCGACAGGATGAGTCATTCTGAAACGTTTGTTTTTCATGTTTAAAAACCTACAATTTCTTACATCATCCTTTCTCCTCGGGCTATTTCTTGTAACCTATTAGCCAATGTCAAATTGTAAATATATATGTATGACCTATGTGTCTTTGTTCTTCTCCGTGACAAAACGGTTAAATATTTCCTCAGTAAAATAACCGACCTTTGGTGATAAAATACTGTAAATAAACACTAGAGCGTCTAAAGAATGGCAGGAATGTTAAGCCCTCTCCTTGGACTTACAACATACAACACACGCGCAATGACGACTTAATGCAGTGACTTTCATTCGAACATAAAAAACCCAGTGGTTTGGAATAAAACTCCTCATTCAGCTGCTGAAGCATCAAACTATCTTTAGAGTCTCAGGCTGCAAAATGCAGCGGCTGAAAAGGCTCTTACGTAAACGTGGGATGTATCAAAGACCTGCGCGTATTAGGTCAAGCCCAGCCACGCTTGAGGAGAGCGACTGTGAAAAGTCAACATTTTCCTTGTCCGGCCCATGTGACGTGGTGTGAAAGGCACGCTCAGAGGAATGCCAGTGCAGTGAGGGGTTTCCCTTGTGTCGCTGCTGTGGCTCTGTGTGGACGAGGGGAAAGAAATGCCGAGTGATGCAAAGAACCATCTGTGGGTTAGAGCGGGAGTGACAATAGACGCATGTGTCTGCTGTTAATAATAATAACTAATATCAGAGGAAATCGAAGAAAGCTTGAGTCTTTGAACCACAGCATTTAACTTGTTTTTCCACATACCAGTTCTTTAAGTCGCCTAAATCACAATGTTTTCTCCTCTTTTGGTCATTGGAGGGGAAAAAAGTAGGAAATCGGGATACAATCATCATCATTATTTTAAAATAAGGATTTATTAAGTTATTAATAACTCTCCTGACTGTTTCCTGCACTCACACGTACACGGTAGAGGTTCCTGTTGTGGTGTCATTCACTTTGAATGGAGCAGGGTCAAATATTGAACAGTGGATCAGTTACTTTGCACCTAACAAACCAAATCCCATTGATGTGCTTCAGCTAAAACAGTACACCAATTCAAACAGAGCCCTTGGACCAGACTATCCATCCATCTACCCATTGTCTACCGCTTTATCCGTGAGAGGCGGGGTCCACCCTGGACGGGTCATCAGTCCATCACAGGGTCAACATATAGAGACGAACAGCCATTCACTCTCACACTATGGGCAACTCAAAGTGTTTAATTAACCTCTGGACTGTGGGAGGAAACCGGAGAAACTGAAGGAAATGTACGCACCCATGGGGAGGACATGAAAACTCCACACAGAAAGGCCCGGGTACAGGAACCAGCAACCTTCTTGCTGTGAGGCAACACACGCTAACCACATGTGCCACTGTGTCATCCTTGGACAAGGCCACTCTCACCATTTCCAGCGCCTTTGTCTTAGCTTATCAGTAAAAGAGCATCTCTTGCTACAAAGTCAGCCATGCTCTGCTAACTCCCAAAAGTTTCAGAAGGCTCTGTTTCTGTCACTCTGTGTGTGTTTGTGTGTGTGTTTGTGTGTGTGTGACTTGAAAAGGGAGTGGGGGAGAAAAACTAGGTCAACTCAGAACCACAGTGTTGTGGTAATTACTCCAAAGTCTACAGGGGGCAATAGAAGTTCCTGCCCTGCAACTTAAAATATTGATTGAACACATGCAATATTTCCCCTGCAGCAGTGCCGTTGTCCCAGTGTCCACGAGGATGCCACAACCGCACAGCCCATATTCATTTAAGTCCAAGTTTTAACATGAAACGCTCGAACGATCACTGTACGTGACAACTTTTTGTTTCTACTGTTTCTTATTTTGCAGATGTTGACGATCACGTGTGCAAGTCACGAGTGATAACATTTGGTGGCACATTGATATTAATCATTGTGTGAGGGTTTTAGCAGCGGTGCTCAATGATCTATGCAACACTGCTCATGGTCTGTCAAGTTATTTTTACAAAAAATAATGAATGTCAGTCCATCTCCTGCATCAAAATAAAGTGATCACTAACTCATTTCCTCCAACGTAAACCACAGAAAACCCACACCTCTACACCAACTGTAGTTTTCTGCAGAGGAAACACGCTACAACAATGGCAGATTTGCAGCGGAGATGTCACAAAAATAACACCCAGACACATCACCCCCTCTGCCACCTACACACGAACAAGACACACAATGCCCTCGTCTCCTGCGTCTGCAGTAATCAGAAGAGCAGGCCAGAAAGGTTATTTTTAGGACTTCATCTTGCAGTTCATTGTTTTCTATACAGTATTTCTGCTCTGACCCGAGTACAAACAGAAAAGATCTTTAAGTGCTTACCCTCGACCTCTGCGATGGAAAACCTCCAGGATGGACGCTGTTGATTCATGAATCTCTTTAGTGGCTTTACACCCTGATCGGTAATTGACGTGTGGCACTGAATTATGGCTTTTCTTTTTCTTTTTTTTTCTTTGTGCCTCCAGATGATTCAGTGGAAGCAGCAGAGGATGACACCCCCTCCTGTGGAGTCAACTCTCGCCCTCAGGTTACAGCATTAAATATTCACGCCATACCTTTGCATAATTTACCTTGTCAACATACCGAGGAAATGACTCAGAGGGAAAACCGGAGTGAAAACCATTATACTTTTTGAGGGCAATTTCGCATTTCTGCAGTGACGCTCTAAATCTGCACAGGGCTCAAACAGGGGCGGCTAATTTCATACAATCTGAGTTTGTGGCTTGAGCCTGGATGACTGCTGCATCTGATGGGTGTATCCCAGTCAGAGTCACACAAGAGGCTGGTGGGGGTCTTTTTTGCACTTTGTCTCAACACCAAAGAGCGTGTTCCTCGCTCTTTGGTGCCAATATAACACTCTTCCCTGTCATGTGATCTCTGCAAAAAAATTCCAGAGTGGCTACCGAAGCCCAGCGCACATGGCGGCCCTCTCTAACAGATGTTTTTCGTTTGTGCTGCTGCAGTCAGAGCCAGGGAGGTGATTCACGATGTGAGCAGCCTTCTTCTTGTTACAGTCAGCAGACGCAAAAGTGTGCTCTGGGCTCAGAGTAAACATGGCCCTGGCTCCGGTTTAGTAGGCTCTCTATTGCTACGATGTAATAAACTTGTAAAGAACTGCAGCTAAAAGTGATGGATAGCACCAAAAGCTGCTAGTGTGTGGAAGAGAGGGCTCGTCTAAAGGGATACTTCATGTTTTTTAAGTGTTGTTGCCTGAGGTGTTGACACAAAATTCATACTTTTGCGATTTTATCTTTCTGTCAAACTGCTTTTTCCAAATGGAAATTAGACTTTGTAAATTAATATAAAGTCCTTAGAGAAAACCTGTGTTAAGGTAAAGACACAGTGACACAGGAGCTGCTGGTCGACTGCTGCTTTGTTTGGTACATTTGTGACACTTGGGTTAATCCAAAGAAAGTATTTTAAACCCCAAAGTCAAAACATAACGCTCTTCGTCTCACTGATGGATGCAGCAGTGGCTCTACAGCTCCTGTGTACTGTGATGTAAAAATGATGAGTTAAATCTTCAGTTTCCAGGTGGAGATGGTTGTGCAACAGCAAGTAAAAGTGGCAAAGATATAGAATTAGGCTGGCATCAGCTGGACTGGTTCCCATCAACATCATCAACACTGGAGGCAAAGTCATATATCATATAACCACACTATGCTTGCTATCCTGATCATATGACTGTTTACATACGACCTGTGAGGTTATTAAGTAACAACTAAACCCAAACTTAGTCGCTTTGAGAGGAGCATAAATGAAATAGTGCTACATTTTCAGCCTTACATGACAGAAAACACCTCACAGTGTAAATGAATGAAGTCACTCATCCGCAGCTAAATGTGTTTAAAGAAAGGAAATTAGCTCATGTTTTGGCATTTACGTCCATCAGTGATGGTTCTCTCTTTCTCTCCCCCCAGTGTGATATTCGATTCAATCATGGCAAGAAGGATGCCAGCAGAGGGTGAGAAGAAGGAAACAAACGCACACACATTTTCACATATCACAGCCCACCTGCCTGACCTGATTACACTCCTCCTACATGATCAAAGGTGACACGGCATCATAGGGAGAAAGGGAGAGAGAGGGAGGGAGAGAGAGAGAGAGAGTGTGGCTTTAGGGGTGTTACTGCACACTATTTCACTATTCTGAGGCGAACCATCTCATCTGCCCTATGCGAGAGCGGAGAATCTCTATAACCTATAAATAAGACAATATTTCAGTTTTCTTAATGTCATATAAACAGTTTAGTTTGACTAAGATAATGCGATTCATAGTCCGATTACTCCTGCTTAGTCAGACTGGAGTCGGACTTGTGCCAAAATTTCGTCCCCAGTGTTTGACCCGGAAGTCGAAGGAGACAACGTATAATCTGCAGTCAACAGGAAAACTGATTCAGTACGCACTACTTCATACAGTACAGAGATACAGCACCACCTATGGAGATGGAGTCAGACTCGGCAAGCTGTCCGATTGCCCGTCTTAGTCAGACTACAGCCCTTGCTCGGTTAATCTGTGCATGTAAACGTACTGACTTACAACCAGATCTGACTGCCAGAAACTACTCTCTGTCACACACACACACATACACTGTGGCAGCATGCTCTGAACATTTGAGTTATGTAATAGTGAACATAGAGAGCTGCAGGCCTGAGTGCACATCCTTCTATTCCCTCCACTCTTGCACACCACTCCTCTCATCCACCCCCCTCCACTCTCACTCTTTCTGTCCCTTTCATTATTATCATTACTCTACATATCTGGCAAGAAATGCAGCAGATTCTCAAAACACTCAGGACGAGAGGTCACATCCACATTCTAGCTCCGCATATTTATTCCAGAGGGGACACATCCCCATTTTATTTTCACTCGGGTGGCGATTTACAACATCAGAAAATGCACCTTAATGGCTCAACAGGTGCATTTGTTGCTCTTTATACATGTTATAATGATGTGAAATACTGTCAAAAGATTTCTTGTCACAATTATCCTCCCCGAAAATGCGATAATTATTGCAATGTGCTTTTATGGTCATAAACAAACTGAGCCGTCTGTCTGAAATCTACGTTACTTTGGTTAATGTTCATAAACTTAACGCGAGGTTAAGTGTCTTGCATTGGCATGTAGACTAGCAGAGCGAGGAATTGAAGCACAACCTTTGAGTTGCAAGACAACTCAATCTGCCACTGAGCTACCATCGCCCCAAGTAGAAGACAACATTGCAAAAAAAGACGAAGAAAGGCTCCGCCCACATAAACCCCATTCATTAACCAACAAAGACAAAAACAAAACAGCTGAACTTTATCAACCGATGGACAACTTGACGAGCAACATCCTTTCTGGTATGAGAAGGCCACCGTAGTTCCCTAACGTGCTAGCGAAAGGGAGGGGTTAGCGAAGAAAAAGTGCTCTGCTTGTTGCAATCTGCAGCCTTACCCATAGATGGCACCAATTCAAAATCAGACATTATATTTGTATGTTGGCCAACTTGACAGCATTTGCAAATCACCAAGGATTCAGGATTAAATCAATTATGGAAATCTAGCGTGATCAACACCATTTATCACGATATATGTCACCATTATCCTGACCAAACGTTATACATTTTTAACATAATGTAAATGGGTGGAGCTTTCAGAAAATGTGAAAGGAGAAGTCGAACATGTGAGCTCCCCCTTGTGGCATGTCAAAATAAATCACCAAGACTGTATGCTGGTGAGCTAGATCTATGTACAACTATGTCCAACCATTCATGTATGTTTTAATAATTAACAATTACTGTGCTTTATATCGCCATATGTGACATCATGATGTGTGATATTATCATCCATAATACCACCATTTTAAACACAGCAGTGTAAACTGTTATGTTTGTGTTCTTTAATAAACCATCTCCATCGACATCGACATCCATCCATCCATCCATCCATCAGAGACAGGCTGTCAGCGTGGCCTTACCTCCTCCAGCACATTCACCGTGTTCCTGCAGCTCTGCAATCGGGTGGTGAAGCTGGATGTCGTCGGGGAATTGTAATCCTCTGTTGTCTCCGAGAGAAACTCGGACACCGATATTTGATCCGGCATCCTTTAACAAGGAAAATGCCCACAGGAGCGTCGGCGACGAATGCTCAAAAAGACAAAACCATGAAAGATTTAAAAATGGAAAGAAAGCGGAGGGGGTCTGGTGCGACGAGGGAAAAATTCTGTTTTTTCCTCGCAAAAACTGTGGACTGAAAACTATGGAGATGATTAAGACGTGTCCTCTTCTCAAATGACTTCACTGCTCCCCGGGGGCCATGGAAGGTGGGAATGACTAAATATCTGCAGGCTGTGACTATTCTTTGAGAGGATGCCGAAAAGCGACGCAGTTATAAACACTGTCACTCCGCGTCTGACTCAACCTTCGGAGGAAAAAACACCGTTAAAGGATAGCGGATGCCCTCATTATGCTCTACAGATGTTCAATAAGCCGCTTGTCGTCAAAACAGCCCTCCGTTGCCGGCCTCTGTTTAACATTTAGCATTATCCATGGTGCGCCGAGGTCGTCTCAAGCTGCTGCGGGGTTTGTTCCTCTCCTCTCCGGCCGTAGTTTGCTTTCTTAACGGTAAACGCTGCCGCAGAAACACACACTCTCTCACCCTCACTCCCTCCTGCTCGGCCGCGCTCAAGCTCCCTAACGCTATCGTCAAGCTAGCTTACAGGGACGACATGACTCCGGTAGAAGGTTTTCAGCATAAAGGCCCATACTGATTCGTGCAAAACTAAAACTATCGTGCCCCTCTAAATAATATTATATAATGTAATTATGATATAGTAATGGTTTTATAAGTATAATATAACTAATCCACAAAAAATCAAGTCATTTATTCTTCTGTATTGTTTTGTATTTGAGATAAGATAAGATGAGATAAGGTGCTTTTATTAATCTCCAAATTCAAACACTGCAGCACAATAAGAATAATAATCAAAATAGGACAGTAAGAGGATTTAGGATACGTTTTTCTTAAAAAATAAAAATTAACTAAAACAATTACCAATATACAATTTTGGGGAGTTCCTTTTTCTTAATTTTACTCTAAATACGTCTATAAAATTAGCATTTACGTTTGTTAGAATCTAAATTTATGTACCAACAGTTAATAATTAATTAACCAAGAATTTGTTAACTAAAATGTGGACTATTGATTTAAATCATGTATTTTTATTTAATCGGTTATTATTATTTTACCATTTATTTTACTATGTTGTACCCTGTAACATTTTCTTTTCTGCTTTATTTGTAAAACGGTCTGGTTTTTTGACTCAAATTAGCTTTACCATTGTATCTGAGTCACGCAGGACGTTTCCGTTCACTGATAAGTGAGAATCACATCATAATCACATTGTAATCACATTATAATGTATGCAAAATCAAAATGTACTTTTTCTATTTTATTTTGAAAGCAGAATAACTAGTTTCCGGTATTTGTCCTTGTGTGTTAACGTAAACTTCTCCCTCCCACCTCGCCTGCCCAGTTGACGGGGAAGAGGGGCCAGTCCGCGCAGTGCGCATGCGTGATGTGGTATTTGACTGCAGAGAGCTGTTTGTCTGCGGCTCTGAACCAGAAAACGACGATGTACAGGAATAAAATATGCAATATTTCACGTTTACTAACCGTCTGTGAGAGGTTAACTGTTCTGGGTCATATTTAAAGACCAGGAGCCCATCTGGATATTATCTGTGCCAAGTAGTGCTGAAGTTAAATTTGTTTAAAGGACTACTGTTTAGAAAAATTCTGACATCTAGTGGTGAGACAGCAGTGTCCTTCACCACAGTATGTCTTTCTCTGTTTGTTTGGTAAGCTCCTGATTTAGAAGGCGAAACACAGGATCTGGCTCATTTGTCCATATGGGCAGAGGCGATCCTCGACTCATGGGGCTAACTGGGGCCCTTCACCATCCTGCCCCACACTCATCACCTGTACATACTAGGACAGAGGTGTCAAATTCACGGCCCTCACATTCATGTGTTCCATGTTATTTCTGGGACACAGTTACTTTTATTTTGAAATTCTGTGAAATATCAATCATTGTTGCAATATCACGATGGAATATGGTGATATAACTTATTTCTTTTTTACTTGACTGACCCCCTAATGGCCAGACTACATGCGAGATAGAGACCCCTGCCCTAGTGGCCCACTTGTTATCTATGTTTTTCCCATTAAGGGGGTTTGGATGTAACTTGGTGAGCTGCATATTAGGGGGGTTTATGTTGTCATTGAAAATGTACACAGGGGCCTGTCCTGTTGGCGCGCCTCTGCATAGAGGCTTCTGTAGAAACATGGCAAAAGTGACAAAACATGAGAAAAGCACACATAAAATACTTTAATAATAATAATAGATTATTTGTAATTTTCCAATTATCATATACAACAATCATACTCACTGTTTTACAAATAACCATAGAAAAACCATCCCAGCAAGAAAAAGAAAAAGACAAAATCTACCTGACAAACTTGTCACAGACAACAGACAGGCAGCCAATAAAAATTCTCAAATGTAAATAAAATAACAGATCTCTAAGGACAACCCTTAAATCAAACACTGTAAATTCTGAATTTCTCCATCATTTCAAAACATATATTGTATTACACTGAATAAATGTGTTATTATATGAAAATGGTTTAATGTATCATGGCAGAAAATTGGTTGTGAATGCTGACAAAAGGTCAGAAGACTGTTCATGTATGAATAGCAGATATAATGTAATATAAGCCATCACTTTTAATTTGTGGTGTGGATGAGTTTCTGGGGGGTCAGTGTGGTTTGATGCAGGGTCCCCAGGTGTGTTTTCACCTCAGGCCCCCACAGTTACCTCACAGAAACATGTTTTGAGTTTAGTTAAGTCTGTCATTGTCAGCAAATTTAATATAACTATAACTATACTATAAGGATTTGGATGTTTGGAATTCCAGGTTCTTATGTTTCCGTCTCTGAGGGAGCATTTGTGGTTAAGCAATTCTAAACATTTTGTTCGAATTATTCTCCCACAGGATTCAGGTTAAATATCCAGTGTTATTTGAAAAAAAGAAAAAAAGAAAGAAAAAAAAGCCTTAAACCAAGCTAAAGCTTAAATAAAAAATAATTGTATCATATGTATGTGTAAGTGATAATTGTGTATTATAATAAGTACATCCTCTCATTTATTTTAATATAGATATGATTCATGCTGCATTTGTTGTTTTCATATTTTGAGTTGTTACTTTTATTTTGAAGTCTGAGTCATTGGAGATCTCGCGTGAGTGAGTAGCTGCAAGGAGGATGGATGGGAAGCCGCATCCCCCCTGAGATGCAATGTGTACTTTTACCACATGGCGGCGCAATGAACTGATTTACTCACCTTCTCCCCCTGCGTCAGCTGCAGCAGTGTGCCTTCAATGCAGCACTATATTTAGATCATTATATATTTCACCAACAAAACAGAAAGAAATACAAAGTAAAGTACAGGAAGTAAAAGAAAATCATATATATATATATATATATATATATATATATATATATATATATATATATATATATATATATATATGTATATATATATATATATATGGTTCGCACTTATAATGTAAAAAAAAAATAATTTTGCTTCACATAAATGTTTATAGTATGTAGTCATGAACATACGTACTAAACTCCAAATCCAAACCTGAAGCGCCATCTTGTGGCCATTGGGGGATTTATTACATTTTAATCAAACCGGAAGTTTAATTATTTTTATTTTTGTGAGCTTGATATCGATAGTGCTGTCTTTCAGCCATTATAGAATGGGCTGAAATATTGTAGGAGCCTTTTGACAATTTTCGGGGAGATCATATTTTCCCATCATATAACCTTTTGATGTACATAACGTATGCTCGCTAGTATGCCTTTTATTTTGAAAATCTCAACCAGAAATTCCTGTTTTTAATTGAGTCGTACTAGCTTCAAGCTAGCCAGGCTAAGCTGTAAAGACTGTTGTACACTTTCGCCGCTTTCTGGAAGAGTTTGTCGTGTGTTTAACGAAGAGAGGAGAGGTTAAAAGGTACATTTTGCTGGGAAGTTTCCAGATACGCTTGTCATTTCTCGGTTAAACAGTCTTTCACCCTTAAACTCGTGTCGCAGGAGAACCACAGTTCAGAGTGAATGGCTGAAGGCTCCTCAGGTAAGTGACATGCCCACTAAATAAATACATTAGAACACAACTGAAGTGGCTTTTAACTTGTTCCGATTATGTAAATGGAAGTTAATTAGATTGACTGATAACGTAACCTACGTTTATATTTCCAACAGAACAGCTATCGACGTTAGCTCCCGTAAACTTTATGTTAACACCAGTGGCTAACGTGACTTCGCAGTTGATGCTAAATTTACAACGCTGTCTTAGCTCGCTAAATGTTGCTAATGGTAGCTTAGCATACCAACGTGCAATTCTGTAGATATTTATAATTCCACTTTCAGATATCTGAAATTCAAGTACGAGATATCTATATTTTCATTCTGACTATAAATGACAATGTAGATATTTTCTGTTGAGGATAATTAAATATAGCTTGAAATTGAATAGTAGCTATAGATGCACATAAATGGCAGAAGTGACTTAGTTCTGACAAGTAAAAATCTTTGTAACTGTAGTTTTCACTAGTAAAAATTGATATTTGTGGGAATATCCTGTCTACCAATTAAATGTTGAAACCACTTGCCATAGTGGCTGCAGCTTGACCTGTACTTATTTAAATTGTGTTGACCTAATTCTTAAGCGAGCAGCAGAATATATCTATGTACTTACCAATTGTAATAACAACAATTGTAATAATAAGAATAACACAGACACATTATAAAAGCCATCAATTTAAATATTAACATACATCGTAAAAGTCAGTAAAATAAACCAATATTGCGTGTATTAAGAGACACATGATTCAATTATTAGATTGCAGATGTGAAGACTGCAATAGTTCAGGCACCTGAAGCGAAAACATGTAAATATTGTTAAGCTGTATGTCTTGTGGTTTGGTTATTGTTATATTTCTATTTGGTATATGTCCGTTTATATCATAAACAGATTTTTTTGTTTTTAGACCCACCTGACCTCAATCCTGATGGGACACCACATGGAAAATCTCATCACCAGAAATCCAGAAGAGGTCGATCGAGATACAACAATGACAGAAACTTGATGAGTGACAGTTATGATCCCACTCAACAATCGGGACACTTTCATCATGGCTTTAACTCCCAATCTAGTCACAATAATTATGCAGATAATCAGAATCCACCTCAGCTAAGAGAGGATGGAGCCAGAAAGAGAGGACGAGGTAGAGGGAGGAAAGAAGGGAATAGAGGTGGAAATGGGAGTTCTAGCTCTTGGTTCCAAAGACCTGACTTTCAGAGTGGCACTAACAGAGCTGTCAGTGGCGATCACTCTAGTGCTCTTCTCACAGGTGGACCTGATGCGTCAAACTGGCGAAGACAAGATGTGAATAGAAATTCTGAACACAACAGTGAAGAGCAGGCCGCCTGGACGAAGAGACCATGGAAGTTTAGCCAAGAGCAGAGGAGAGAACATAATAAGAAAGGCAACACTTCAGTAGCCTTTCAGAGGGCAGATGACACCAGAGGAGAAAACCACTCCACAGAACCGAGAGAGAGATCTCAGAGGAGCATGGAAGGTCCAGATTTTCATGATCATTTAAGGAAGCAACCGGGACCAAAGCGACGCCAAGGTCCAATCAAACCGCCCAAACCACCATCTCCAGAGGAGGAGGCGGGCACAGAGGGGGGAGCCTGTAGCCAAGATAATTCAGACCATGGTCGAGCATTTCAGAATCCAATCAGTAAAGCTGGGGGAGGCTCAGGAAGACCTGCACCTGCCCAGGCAAAAGCAGGGAGACGAACACACCATCAAAACCACAAACCTGCTGTGAGGAACTTGAACAAGATGCCAGAGAGCAAGGAGACACAGACGGGTAAGACCGAACGACCCAGTAAAACTCTTAATTAAAAATTAAAGAACCTCATTAGAGTGACATTTTTCTCTGGAGTTGCCCAAAGGGCTACAGTTAATGTCTTTATAGGCTCAGTTAGGTGGAATATAATTTTTTTGGGTTTTAATTATTGGAATCATTAATTCCATAATAACCTTTCAGTGTTATCCAAATCAGGTAATCCGAGAGAGACCCCTGCTACATCCTTTGAATAATGTTGAGACTTTGACCAATGACAGGGAAGTTCAGAGAGAGAGAGGCTTTTCTACTACGGCATTTCTGCATACAGGTCCTTTCAGTGTTTCAGTGGCAACTCTAGCACCTGCAACAATTGCCTATGTCGTAAAAAAACTTTGAAAATGGAAAGAGTTTGAAAGCAATTCAGACCATAAATACATAAATGGTTTCAGAGAAGGAGAAATTACCTCAGATCATCTCGTCGATCAAATGTGTGCATCCTCTACTGTCTTCTAAACCTCTAATCTCTTCCATTATTAGGGTGTCTGATTGAACAGCTTTCTCAAGAGAAGTACGAGTGCATGGTGTGCTGCGATATAATCCGACTCATGGCCCCTGTGTGGAACTGCCAGAGCTGCTTTCACGTCTTCCACCTGAACTGCATCAAGAAATGGGCTCGATCTCCAGCCTCTCAGGCAGATGGTACATCATTAAAACAATAATTTCTACAGTGTATTGTGGATTTATTAAGTGCAATGTTTTTGTGAATTTGTATTCATGTTCAGATGTTGTCCTGTTTTTCAGATTCAGCTGAAGGGTGGCGCTGTCCAGCCTGCCAGAACGTCACCCTCAAAAACCCCACTTCCTACACCTGTTTCTGTGGTGCGTACAAACTGGAGTCCATCCATCCAGCTGTGCCGATCTCATCTGACATAGGTTTAAAGGCGGGGTACACCCTGGACAGGTCACCAGTCCATCACAGGGCCACATATAGAGACAAACAACCATCCACTCGCACTTGAAATAAAATGCACTAATGTTTATTTGTCGGCTATGTAATTAAATGTACTTATCATATTGTACTTGATGCTTCAGTAAGTCTTACCAATAGGATTCTAAGCCTGCTAGTGCAAGTAGCTGAAGCAAGACCATCATTAATTGAATTCTTCAATGTATTTTCAGGTAAAGTGACCAACCCTGAGTGGCAGCGCAGTGAGATTCCCCACAGCTGTGGTGACATGTGTGGAAAGAAAAGAAGTGGAGTGTACTGCAACCACCCGTGTAATATGTGAGTTAAAAAGAGTTGAAAATGTGTCGTCACTTGCTTTTGAGAAGTAAAATAATAATGTCAAGTAGTAAAATGCCTGTTTTTGTTGGTGAATGCATATACATTTTTGATGTGTGAGTCTAATGCTAAGTAGGAGTCGGAGATAATTTATTTCATTACTTTTACCAAGGAGGTTATGTTTTGGGCCAGCTTTGTGTCTCGTTTTGACTGTGACCAGCATAACTCAAAAAATAAAGGACGGATTTGGACAACATTTTCTTCGCATCTAGTATATAATAAGTAAATAATAGCTATAATTAGCTAGAGGTTCTGTAATTTCTGTCATGTGTCTCAATACTTTCTTTAATGTTCTGCAGTTTATGCCATCCTGGACCTTGTCCGCCATGTCCTGCCTTTATAACAAAATCCTGCATCTGTGGAAAGACCAGGTATTTAACCTGTTATATACATGTTTATTTTATAACTTTAAACATGATAATCATCCCAGATTGCAGTTTCTCAAATATCTCCCTGTTACTTATACTGTTGACATCTTAATATTGAGTGAATCATCTCTTTCTAGTCAACCAATGCGCTGTGGTCAAGCTACTGTGCTCCAGTGTGACAAAGTTTGTGGTGCTTTACTCAACTGTGCTGAACATTCGTGCACACAGGTGTGTCACACGGGGGCATGTCAGCCCTGCCAGCTACAGGTGCAGCAAGGTGCGTCTCGTCTACACAGAACCACCATGAAAATGAATATTGGTCTTTCTGTCGTTGTACGTTTTGATTTATTTATTTATTTTGATTTTACTTCCTGTAGTTTGCTACTGTGGAGTCACAACTCGTAAAGCCCTGTGTGGAACTGATAAAGAAGGATTCGATGGTGTTGGACATTTCTCATGTGAAAAAATATGCGGAAAGTAAGTTTGACAGCGCTAATAACATTCATCGTCACTTGCATACTTGATATTTTACTTTATTGCTCGTTTTTTGTGCAGGATGTTGGACTGTGAAGCCCACCAGTGTCAGCAGGTTTGCCACCGCGGTTCATGCCAGCCGTGCACACTTTCCCCGACCCTGGTGAAGACGTGTCCCTGTGGTCAGACGCCGCTGGTCAAACTACTGGAACTGGGCTACAAAGAACGACAAAGCTGCTCCGATCCCATCCCTTCTTGTGGGAAGATCTGCAACAAACCACTGGCCTGTGGCTCCAGTGGTAAGTCAAAGTCAGGAGTGTCTCGTAATAGAAGTCGAGTTCAAATAACGTCTTGCAACCTTGTACAGCTGGTTCTGGACAGGAACTGAGGCTGATCCAAAAGATCTGAAAATAGGAAAGGAAATCATGTAACGGATCTTTTCAAAATACATAATGGGAGCAAGCTCTAATTTAAAAACTGTGGCAGTAGGAGCAGATTCTTTATTTGAAACAGGTTTGTTCATTTATTTGGTTTGGTAGTTTGCTCACAGGAATAACTTTTAAGTGTTTATCTGCCAGAATTGAAAGACTGCAGGCGTTTTAATCATTTCTTCTCTCTGCGTCTTAATCTGTTGTTTGGTTGTATGAACATGTGCACCCATGTCCATACAAGAGGCTTGTGTTTAAAATTCTGAAGCAATGAACCAGATTTGAACTCTGTAGATGTACGTCTGTGCAAACAGGATGTGCTTTATCTCGAGCTTCACAGCCACTGCTCTCGGAGTCTGTTAGGGGTTAATGAACATGTGTTGTTCCAGACACCATCCATCTGTGTGAGAATCTGTGCCATGAGGGAAGCTGTGGACCCTGTTCCCTGACCTCTACTATCAGATGCAGATGTGGCTCCAAGACCAAGGTGGGCTGAATCTCCAGCAGGACATCTGTTCGCTGTGTCTGTGTCTTAAGTCATTGCTTCAGTTTTATGTGTGACACCAAAGATTGTGAGGACATCTTCTTCAAACAAACAGAGTGCTGTCTCAGGCTGTGGAAGGAATTCTGTTGGAAAAATAAAGTCAGGGTTTTCAGCTCTCTGTCTGTTGCATAGAGGTCACTGTGATGCTATGCTATGATTTACAAAAACGTATGCAGTACTATATTCATGCAAGCTCCCTTTTTTTTTAGGAGGTGCCATGTGTGACAATAGAGAAAGAAGGTGAGTTTTAAACTCTTTCAGATTTAAGATGAATTAAACCAGTGTGAGATCACTCCGAGATTATTTACCTGATCTTCGAACCCTTTCTATCCCAGAGGAGCTCGTCTTCTCCTGCGAGAAGCGCTGCAGCAAGAAACGCTCCTGTGGACGACACAAGTGCGGGGAGCTGTGCTGTGTGGTGAGTTATTTGATGAGTCAGAAATCAAATGTACCTCACGAAGCACTGAATAAAGACCTCAGTGTTTATATTGTCACAGTTGTCTGTTGTTGTACCACTGAAAACGCAGTTAACAAAAGCTGCTCAGCTGCGTTGCAGGACCCCATGTGAGCTTGTTCTATGAAAGTACTAACCATTTTGTTATCAATTGTGTTCTGTTTATAGTATTTTCCCGTTTAGAGCAGTCAAGAATATAACTACCATTTTCTGTTTTCTCTGCGCCTTTCCACTAGACTATTTAGAAATCGCTCTAAACAGAGTTCATGCATTTTGCGTGAATATTACAGGTTGGCGCTGTATTCGTCAATACAGCGTCAACCTATTGCCGTGACTATTTGTTGACACAAAGAAGACCGTTTCAAATCCTCAGAATTCACCATTAGGAGGTGACGCCACACTTCAAATTCAAATTTCAGAGCTCATCTAATTAAAATGTTTTTCTGTCCTTTTAGACTCTGGAGCACAAGTGCCCATTGATCTGTGGCTACAAGCTGAACTGTGGCCTCCATCGCTGCCAGGAGCCTTGTCACCGTGGAAACTGTGAACCCTGCTGGCAGTCGAGTGAGTCGTTTGTCTGGTCCACCAGTTTTTATGAGTCAAGTCTCAGAAATACTACATATTTGTTTGGTCTTTCTTTCTTTTTCTACATGGTCATTTTCCTCTCTGTGGTTTATTACATTTGGCTTGATTTAGCCACGTGGCTCATATTTGGCACGATTTCTTGTGTCTGCAGGTTTCGATGAGCTGACGTGTCACTGTGGACTCACTGTGTTGTACCCGCCTATCCCCTGTGGCACCAAACCTCCCGAGTGTAAAAGCCTGTGCACAAGAAGACACGAGTGCGACCACCCTGGTAAGATATGATGATAACTGTTCATGTTGCTTTAAAACAAAACCAAAAACCCAATGTGTTCTCTGAATGTTTGCCTCTTTTTTTAGTGTTTCACAACTGCCACAGTGAAGACAAGTGTCCACCTTGCACATATCTCACTCAGAAGTGGTGCATGGGCAAACATGAGGTAACTTCCACTGAGCTATTGTGAATCACGTCTGTTTTATAAGTTGGAGCAAAGTGACACGTTTGTTTTTCACCCACAGCAACGCAGCAACATCCCATGTCATCTGCAAGACATTTCTTGCGGCCTGACGTGTAACAAAACACTGCTGTGCGAAATGCACCGCTGCAGACGGATCTGCCACCGGAGCGACTGCCTGGCCGACGGCGTCTGCCAGCAGCCGTGCACGCAGCCTCGTCCAGACTGTGGCCACCCATGCTCCGCTCCCTGTCATAAAGGCAGCAGCTGCCCACGCACCACCTGCAGTGCCAAGGTACAAAACGCTGCCACCGACAACATCTGGACCTCTGGTGGTTGAGAGATGGTTGAGAAAGGTTTTGCAGATGGTCCCACCCACATGTTTTTAGTAAAGACATTCTCCTTCTGCCAACTTCATGTGACATGACTTTTAAAATCTAGGATTGTTGTGCAGTAGGACTGTAAAAAAACGATTATTTTCTTAATCAAGTACTTGTTTGGCAAGAAAAATGTTGATCAGTGTTTCCGAAACATTGAAATGATGATGTTCTCAAATGTCTTGTTCTGTCCACAAACTAAATGTATTCAGTTTTAAAGATTTCTTTCTTATATGGAGCAAAGAAACAAGAAAATATTCACATTTAAAGTGCTGACATGAGGTTCACATATTACATGATCTTTTACCAGGAGCCCCAACTAGTATGTCATGTTCTAAATTAAGTGAGAAACATTAGTAGACCTCTGTCTTGCACACTGTCTTTGATTTGATTTCACATTCACATTTAGCATCTGCTGATGAGGTATGATTAGCTGCGATATGCAAAAGTAATTGGCGAGGGAATTATTGGGCTGAAAATCATGCGGTGTGAACTTGGCCTTAATAGTTGAAGTTTAAGGTGTGCAGTCTTAGCTTAGCTGCCAACATAGAGTGACATCTGCTCTAATAGCATGTAATTGTCACAAATGGTTGACTTGGCTGAAATAAAAACATGTTGTTGGAAGGCTTGGCAAACGATGAGACCTTTCACAGCTGCAGGAATTCCTCACAGAAGCAGTACCCTGTTTTGTTTTTGAATATGTTTCTGCTCACAAATATAGAAAATATGAGAAACTTCAGTCTGCTGGGAAGCAGACTGAAGTTTCTCATATTTTCTGCACTTCTGTCTGAGTCCACTTCTTCATGCTGTTCTCAGGTAGCTCTCCAGTGTGACTGTGGTCGCAGGAAGGATACGGTGATGTGCACAGAAGCAGCCACTTCATATCAGAGGTCGGTGTCTTTAGCGTGCTTTAGCTCTGTGTTGTTTTGGATTATGAATATGAAATGGTTGAATCATCCGTTTTTGCACTGCAGGTATGCAGCCATCGCCATGGCCAGTAAACTCACTGATATGCAGCTCGGCGAGTCCATGGACATCGGTCCACTCCTCACAAAGAGGGAGTTGAAACAAGCCAGGTAGAGTATTTATCTTAGGTTTTAGAGGGGGGGAGATCATAAATCTGGTTTAATTTTGTTTCATGCATGTTTTCTCACTTAAAAGTGCAAATGAGTCATAATTGATGCAGTTGATTTTTTTTTTTTCCCCCTGTGATGCCAGACAGCTTGTGTGTGGCAACAGCCTGCTCACATTAGTGCGACAAGTAGCCTATTTTGAAATTAGAATCAAATTGGGCTCTGATTCTGTCACATTTTCTAGGTTTTTCCCTTGATAAATATGTGTTTTTTTTAGCAGCTCTACATGGCTGTAATATGGTAAACATGTGCATTGACCCTGGCAGCTGTCAGTGGCACAGTAACACAGACTCACTGCCGCTAACAATAACTGCATTGGGCTTGAGTCGAGTCAGTGGTTTGTTTTGTTCAGTTCCTCTTTTGATTGTATCCTCTGTGGCACGTGAAGCCACAAAGCACTGCCTCGTGTACACAAACTTTTGACTCTCACTGTCTGCTTTTTACTTGGGGCAAAAGTCAAAACAAATCCCAAATATTTACATTTTCACCCGTTTGTTTCTCAGACTTGAATGTGACCAAGAGTGCGCTACGTTGGAGAGAAACAGACGCCTGGCTGAGGCGTTGCAGATCGACGGGTCTACTGACCCCTTCAATGTCCGCTCCACCTCCGTGTACAGCGACAGCCTCAAAGACGATGCCAGGTCTTGTCTTTTTTGACCCTTTTTATGAAATTATGAAAACCAGCCTTTGAATTATTACGCAGCCTCAAAGCGAACAGACGCTGATGACTGAAACTTCTCTCTGCTTTTTTCTTTAGGAAGGATCTGAAGTTTGTCACGGACGTAGAAGAGGAGATCAAGAATCTTGTTGAGCTGGTTAATAAGGTGAGTGGATGAAGTGAACCCGGTGCTGGTTGGCCTCCTATGTGATGGGCTGCTCCCTCTAGTGGTTGTGTTGGGTTCCCGTTGATTGTGGACAACAATCACTGAAGAAGTCATTTTTCCTACACATTGTATTTGTACCACTATGCAGGTTACCCTCACTATAAGTACTTGGCACAGAGTTCCTCAACTTCCACCAGATGTAATGGAATGGTCAGAGCTGGTTATTTTGGTACTATTGCTAATGGAAACACAAAAAAATGCATACTTTACTGTACCAAACCATTCCACTTAAAGGGAACACAGCATTAAGATGAAGGCTATTCCTCTTTGATTAAACCAGAGTTTCTCAATTTCTTCTCTGCCATGGACCTTATACAAGAAGAGATTATTCCAGGGATCCCCTTGTGTATTTTTCTTTTTTTCTGTGGGAATATAATGAATGAACTATTTCACATTACAAAAATAAATATAGGCCTGTATGTAGATAGATTGTGATTATTAATCATGTTATTCTCTGACAGAGTGATGTGAACTTGCTCACTTCTGCAGTAGACCTCCAACATGGAAGCAGCTGTGATTGCTTTCAAGTCTATTCAAAACTATAACATTTCAGGGGGCAATTCAGAGGCACGTAAAGCAGTCGTCAGCAAACACAAACAAGTCATCTCGATTCAAAGAAGTCATAAATATGCAAATGTATTATAAATTGCTTGTAGATGTCGCACAGTGCTATGATGACGCTTCACTTGGAGCTGTGTTTAAAGCCAGGCTGAGTTGGTAGGGACCTCATTGGGCAGCTGGAAAAACACTCAGTGTTTATTCAGCTTTGTTTTAGGCAGTGATGTAACTTGGTTCGAGGCGGCCAAGGTCACTGTGGTAAAATATTGTTTATCACTACCCAACTTCTTTTTGGATGGCCTTTATGAATCGTAAAGGCCAAGCATTTTTGTTGAGCAGCGTGTGTTTCTGAAAGGGTTTTTGTCTTTTCTCACTTCATTGTCACCTGTGTGTGTGTGTGTGTGTGTGGATTTCTACATTCCCAAACATGTGGTTGTAAAGTCTCATCGTAATATTGAGCTGTAACTCTCTGACAAGCTTCTGCAATAGCAGGTGGAGCTGCTGCTTTCCAAGTTTTTCATGTCAGGTCAAACACGCTCAGTGACCCTGCAAACAGTATGTAGACCACACATGTAATACATACCCAAAAGTATGTGGACGCTCCGCAGGTGTCCACTCTTGTGAATAAACTTTCCACACGATTTTTGGAACATGGCTATAGAAAGTGAACCCGATTTAGACACAGGAGCTTTAGTGAGGACGGGCGCTGACGTAGTCTGTGTTCTGTGCAAGTTCTTCTGGGAAAAGCCATGTCTTTATGGACCTGTTTTTTTTGTTCTGCCTTTAATTTTGAGCTGTTTTTCAAACTGTTGCTATGAAGCAACCCGGGAACCTAAAATCAGCAGTGTAGTACCGCTAATTTCCCTGTAGTCACATGTATCATCGTAATGAACAAGCATTTGCTGTACCTCATCAGTTTTACTCGACGTATAAAGATAAGAGACGGAGCAAACATTGTACATACGGATGCAGACATGTCAGTTAAGACTTGGAGTGGCCTCTTAATGGACATGCATTACTGATGTGTGCAGGGAAAACATCCAAAGAGGAGCCACTTTTTCCCACCCATGAACAGAGAGCACCGCAAGATCATCCACGAGCTCGCAGAGGTCTATGCCGTGGAGAGCGTGAGCTACGACAGCGAGCCCAAACGCAATGTGGTCATCACTGCTCAAAAGTAAGATTTTTTTTGTTTGTTTATTTTTTTATCTAACCAAATACAACAGCGCGCACTCAAAGACGTGATGATTGTGGTTTTTGTCCAGGGGGAAGTCAAATTGTCCGAACTCGTCGCTGAAATCACTAATTGAAAGAGAGATGGCTGTGAGAGCCCCGCCTCCCATCGCTCATAACAAACAGCACAGTAGCAAGTAAGTCCAGATGAGTATCTTCAGTGATTTGCATGTTTGTGGTTACATCTCCATTAATTTGTCTCATCTCCTCATCACGTCTAGGGTTGTCAGTGGAACCGCCTGGTCGAAGATGGTTAAAGAAGAGCCTGTTATAGATTATTTTGATGTCAAGGACTGAAAAGGAAAAGATGACAAATCAGGATTCCCGTCAGTCTTCATCTGCCAAAAAAAGCCGCATTTGTGTTCATCAAAAATCAATAAAACTTCCGGTGACTTCAAAATCAAATAAAGTCTAAGAATCTTTCTTCAGATTTGATTGTCTCCTTAAATGCGACAGTAGGAATTGAGTGAGAGCCGATTGAGTTTTGATATTAAAGTTAATCTGGAGTGTTTTCTGCAGCCACTCCCTCGCCGAGGCCAATTCAATAAAAAGCAAATTCATTCTCATTTGCCGAGCACAACTGGTGATATCACAGCAACGCATCGGCTTTGAAATCCAATCACGCCACATGGTAAAACGCTCACATCTCAGCAGCAGATTTATTTTTTCAGATTAGGCTTTGTTGTTCGAGACTCTCTCTCCAACAGCACACCAGGCAGTTTTTCAGCCGTGGGGTATCTGCTGTTTTCCTTGCTGATATCGAGCCAAGCCTCCGGTAGTAAATCTCTGCTGATTGAGTTTGTTGGTAGGCAGGAGTGCAGTGGACTGCAGTGCGGGAAAAAAAAAAAGAAAGCTTTGTTTGAAACACAGCGATGACCCAGATGTGCTGCTGCACAAACCTTAAGAAATTCTGATCAGAAACCATGTTTTCCCATGCAAGAATGATGTTTTTTTTTCATTTCTCTCAGATTGTAACTTAAAAATACTATACAGCAAGAAGCAAGGACATTTTAGATGAACATATATAAAGAGACAATACAATGCTGCTTATTGTTGTGCACTTTTTTTTGAAAGACGTATATGAATCTGACTTTGTGGCTTCTCGTTCCCTCAAAAGTCTTTAAAATCTGCTCTTACTTTGCAGCCATAACCAGTTTGTTTTTGTGGTTGGAGCTTCGGGAATGTTTATTGTGGCTCATTACACTGTTTTTGACTGATAGTTGAAAATAAATGGCAGACACTGGCAAACAAAGCCGACACAGAAAATACAAGCAAACTGAACAAACTGTGTGTACAGTACTGTGAAAAACTCTCAGGGCTCCAGCAGCTTTGTTGTTTTCTCTGTCAAATTCTGTCGTTGTTGTCTTTTGGATTGGAATGTAGTGACTGAAAGTTGGTCTGTATATGTTATCACATTGTTGATGAGTTTGATTCTTACATCGTGTCTATGTTAAGCTAAAACCTGTAGAACCTGTAGTTAAAACTACATGCATGTTTCCTATATTTTCTGGATGTGTTCTAATAGAGAAATAATTATACTGTGCGGTCATTGAAGCATTTGCTGAAACAACAAATCAAAAGGCAGTGGGCACAGTACAGTCCTCCCTATCATAGATTATGTTGATGCAATTTACAGGTCTGCTTGTAAAACCCTTCGCTCTGTTACTGGGCTTCGTCCTTGCAGACTAACTCATTGGTTTCTGTGAATTTACAAAACCTTAATTGGTAAAAACCCCAATTTATCTTCGCTCACGACTCAATCTTTATTAACTTACTCATCCCCTAAAGTCCACACTACTTTCAGTCATTTGATCATTTCAGTTTTCTGCTGCATACGACTGGAATCATCTGCAACAGACACTAAAACTCAGTTAATTTACGCTTTCTTCTTTTTATGATTTAGTGAGGGCAACAATTCACATGACTGTTATGAATTGTTTATTGTTGTTTGTCAACTGACTTACCAGGTTAAATAAAGGTAAAATAAATACATAAATATGTGATAAAATAGTGGAATTACAAAATAATTAGATTAAATGGGGAATGGCAATATAGTCCAACTAAGACCGGTACCCTAAGTGTGAAAAACATCATGGTCGCAATGGTCGCAAGTTCGATTCCACCCCTCGCTGACTGTACTCTATTCCATTGTAAGTCGCTTTGGATAAAAGCGTCTGCTAAATGACATGTAATAATAATAACTAAATTGTGATTTGTTTTCTTTTTACAGACTGGATTTATTTGAAATAAAACATCATAAGTTATGGTTTGGGAATTTCAAAACAAAAGACAACAGCTAACTAGCTAACTACTAGTACCAAATATTGTGTGAAATACAGATTTTTATGGATTTAATTTTTGTTAAATAATTTTTTTGTACCTGTAGTACATTCACAACCCACCAGGAGGCCGCAGCCCACACTTTGGAAGTCACCTAAACCCCTTCCAAATACCTCCTCATATTTATAAATATAAATCATAAAATAATATATCAGTTTTCATGCTCACCCTGTACTAAAATGGACTCCAGTTCAACATTTAATATCCTCCACACAGGACAGAAGTTGTCGCCCCCCGTTTCTCCTGAGGGTAATTTGTTGACACTCCCTGCCTTCGCTAACGTTCCATTATATCGACTCTCCAGCGAGAGACCGCGCCTGCGCTCCTGCTCCCTTCCCCAACAAGGCTTCACCAATCCCGGCTCTGGCTCCATCCCCGGCTCGGCGTCCCACAGGCCAGCGCTGATCAGACGCGTACACAAGCAGCTGTGTCCACTCCAGCGATGGGGAAGTGAACGGGAGACGCTGCTGCGTGTGCGTGGAAGCCGTGAGCAAGTTCAGGAGTGGAAAAAGGAGGATTTTTTTTATTTTTTATTTTTTTTTAAAAAAGGGGACCGGACACCTCCACTAAAGAGAGACGCATCCTGCTCACAGTTGTAGCCCCAAAAAACAGAAGCGCACAGTGATGGAGAGAAAGGTATGGTCATGCTCGTGCTTCCCTGTGATACCTTTATTATTATTATTTATTATTTTACTGCCTTGTTGTGTCTGCTCAGAATCCGCATCCACCATTAAAACTAGTCTTTCTATATTGTCTTTATCCTGCAGGCTACACGGATTAAGAGGGAGTTTTTTTCCCCCTCCCCTCCCTCGTGTAGCTGAAATTTATTGTGCATCTTTTAAATATATAAATACATAATAAATAAAACCCCAAGCAAGGATTAATTCCCACCTCGTGTTGTATTTAGGTTTAATCCCTGGCATGGTGCACAATGTATTGTGCAGGGAGTGGGGATGAATGTAGAGGCGAATATTTAAGGGGGCTACAGTAGCTCCCTCTGTGTGTGTGTGTGTGTGTGTGTGTGTGTGTGAGTCTGTCTGCATCATCACAGCTCACTGTATAGTTGCACCACCTTCCTCCCCCTCCTCCTCCTCCTCGCTTTTCCAGCCGATGCAGACACCAGCCATCGTGGCTTGTTAACCTTGACTGGTGTGGGAATCAGACACTTTGAGGGGATGCACAGTGAAGCTCATCCTCCTGTCCTGCCTGCCTCTCCTGCTTTTATACGCATGTCTTTAATTCATTTCTGGTCACCGACCCAGTGCCGACCCAAGCCTTTATGGGGCCCTCAGCTGAATATGATTTGGGGGGGCCCCTCCTCTCCCCGCCACCTCAGAGTAACCAGTGCTTGACTATGATTGATTTAACCCTCTTATGACCATCATGATAATCAGGATGCTTGGATTTATTTAGAATTTATGGCTGTAGAATAGTTAAAAAATATTCAATGGGTGAGTTCTTCTGCTCCTTTTTCCAAGATAACTTCAACTTTTGATATCTGGCAGTTATTCAACCGTTTAGGAATTCCAGTACTGTCTTGTCTGTGATTGGACGGTCGTTCTACGTAAGTCCCGAGGGGCTACCGTAATGACAAGTATATGGGCGCAAAGCTCTATTTCTGTGCTTTCCGGTATCCATCCATCCATCCGTCTTCTACTACTTTATCCTCCGCATGAGGGTCAATGGGGGAGCTGACATAGGGCGAAAGGTGGGGTCACGCTCTGGACAGATCACCAGTCCATAGTTTTTGAATTTCCTAGATAACATAAAAAAGTAGGATGCCAAATCCTGTCAGTGACGACTGAAGGTAACTGTTACATTAAGTATAGTTGTGGTATCTTTTTTTAACCTTATAGGGTAGTAAAATCACAACAGTGGTGGAGTATTAGTGTGTGGTGATACTGAATTTAAAGTAAAGCACTTTAAGGACTTTTGTTTTTAAAACAGAACAGAAGTGCAAATCTTAACCCTGGAAACAGCCTTTATAACAGGAAGTGGCCTCACTTTCTTACCTGGGTCGCTTCCTGATCCGTATCGGAAACCCGATGTTCTCCGCGCTAGGTGTAGGGGATTTTAAATGAAATAATCTTATATAATTCATTGTTATTTTTATTCAAATGAATACACTTTTTTCGTTATCCGTTTTATGGCAAGTGTCATCACAGGAAGTATCTGCGGATTCACACATGCGCAGAATAAATCGGGTCCAATCCAGACCGTCGTTCGTCTTCTCCTCTGGTCTAGATGTTTTTGAGAGAGGTGCTGAGACCGTGTAGTTTCCATAACAGCCATTTATTTCCATAATCGAATGACGTGTAGAGTATTTTCTCGATTAATCGAGTACTTGTTTGGTCCCTAAAATGTCTGAAAATGTTGAAACTGTGTTTTCTCAAATGTCTTGTTTTGTCCACAAACCAAAATGATTCAGTTTTAATGATTTCTTTGTCAAATGGAGCAAAGAAACCAGAAGATATACACATTTAAGAAGCTGACAAATCGGAGCGTTTGTTGCAATTATTACAGAATAGTTCAATAACTGAATAACCACTGGCTATGTTTGACCAACTGTTCTGACAAAAAACATAAACATATTCCCTCATATCTGATGACTTATTTTATACATATTATTTTAATAAAATACATTTCTTATATCATGTGCCTTTTTAAATACAAATTCATTTGAGTTCAGTCAAGATCAGCAGCAGCAGGAGGAAGCGCAGAGTTTCCCAAGTCTCTCCTCTAGCTATAATGTTGTTGTTCTCAGTAACTTTCTGTTGGTGCAGAATATCCAACAGAGGAAGTTTAACGCTCTGATGCCCTGAGTCTGAATCAGGACATGTGTAAACACACACACACACACGCACTCTAATGTAAACGGCACTCTTCCAGCCTGTGTGTTTTGGATCTCAGCAGGAAAAGTTTAAGTTGGACCGTGTTAATGTGCTGACAGACAGTGTGTACACACAGCAGCGGGATAATGGGACACACACACACACACACACACACAGTGGAATCCACATCTATTTTTGCTGATGCAGAGGAAAATGAAATTTATTGTATATTCCAGTTTCTACATATTCACTTCAGCTGGAGCAGAAACTGTTGTTTGACATCAGTTTCCTCCTCTGGTTAAAGGGCCAGTGTGTAACAATTGCACACCAGACAAGTTGGTATTGTGGTTAGCTTCCTTTTCCGGCGAATTCACCGCGAACAAATCAGATCGTTTGTAAATGTCGTCTCACGGCCCACCTGCAGTACATTCACCACCCACCAGGAGGCCGCAGACTCACGGTGTGTGTAAAATCAAGCTTCAAAATAGTTTCGCTCTGAGCTGCTGTCTCTGTGTGTGTGTGAGTGTGTCTGGTCATTAACGGTAGCTCAGCGGTAGCACGAGTCGTCTTTCAACTCAAAGGTTGTGGGTTTGATTCCCGGCTCCTTGTGTCCTTGGGCAAGAGACCTAACCTGACTGCTGTGCCGGCACTGTGTGAATGGATATGAACGATGAGTGATAGAAAATGTGCTGAACATAGAGTCGCTGCCTGGCCTAAAGCGCCGCGAGGGCAGCTACGGGTCGATTTACCCCGATTTACCCGTCCCAGTTGTTAAAGTTTTACTGAGATTTCTTGGATTTTTGGGGCTTTATTGGCATAATTATTTGACAGTCAATTAGTTTTCCAGCAATCCTGCCTACTGCAGCTTTAGTGCTATGTTGAGCAGCTACTGGCGACTTTTGTGTGTTTGTCTGTGTATGAGTGGACTGTGTGTTGAGTTCTGGAGAGTCTGTGACTCATCTGCTCCCTGCTGTTCAGATAGCACCATCTTTCTTTCTTTTTTTTACTCCATTTCAATCTGAGACAGGCCTTTGTGTGCATTCTGTCATGTCCCGTATCATTTATGGCTGCTGTGTTGGTTTGTCACAATGTTTTCCGAGCCGTTTTAATGGGTTTGTACAAAGATAATGTCCAGATATCACATTTCCATGCAACTGTGGAAGATCATGCCGCCGCCTTTTTGCTTTTTCCTCTCTGTTCAGGTTTGTTCTATGTTATCAGGCCGTATAGGCAGAACCCAAGCTTCTCTGAACTGTGGAGTTATTCTGTCTCCAGTAGGAAACAGGACAGAAATAGTTAACATTTCAGATTCCAGTCTTCCCTGACCCAGCTGCTGGCACAAAAGTAGAGCAGTCCCATTAGTATGCAAGGTGCTGTCACAGCTCCTCAGGTCTGATTGAGGATCACAGGATCAGCTCCTTTTACAGTCTTCTCAATGCTCGACCTGGCTTTTTTTTTTTTTATATAAGGAGAGACGCACAGGATTATCTCCCCTTACACACACACACACACACACACAGCTGCAGGGTTTTTTTTAATCTCACTATTACAAATATCGTCTAAACGCAAGGAACGTCAGTCAGTCTGTTGTTTCACGGGTTGCAAACTTTGCACGGGAAAGAAATGCAGGGGATATAAGTAGAAATGTGACAGATAGAGTACTGTAATGTATATCACTAAAAGAGCCACTTCCACGTCCTCAAACAGGCACACCGTAAAATTATAACACACATAGAATCTGTACATGAATCTTTACAATTAAGAAATCCTTTCTACCTCACTTCACTTATTGTGTAATAAGGAAATAAGAAAGTCAGTAACTCGTGTCCTGTGTTTTTGTTATTTCACGAGGTCTGTCTTTCAAAATGATCTTTTAATGCAAATAATAATTCTTTAGAAAAGGAAAAAAACAACTCAAAATCAATGTTTCAAACTCTTACATCATTTTAGTATTAAGTAGTGTACTCTGATCCTTATGAAAAGCCTAAAATGTTCTTTTCTGTGAACGGTGAGCTTTACTCCTTTTGCTTTGTTTCCTCAATAGCAGGTCACCCAATTAAATGTTCCCATGGCTTTGTGTTGTGTTGTGCAGTTTGTTTTTTTTTTGCAGGGATAAAAGGACAATGGGGACACTTCCTTTTTTTGCCCGAGAGGAATGTGCGGGCTCTGCTTGTTACCCTGGAAACAAATGAGATTACAGGACAAGTTATGGGAACTATTGATTTCACTAAATATTAGAGCTGACATGCTGCGGCAGTTCTCGGGAGTGGAAAGAACGTCTTTGAAAAAAACCAAAACCCCAAATCATTTGCTGTTGTTCTAATCGATTACTATCAAGAGAAAGATTCTACATACAGTAGGTCGCTGGGTTCAGCCTCTGAAATGTGAAGATATTGACGTGGAATATTTTCAGACAAAGCAAACGGTCTGAAGACCTTGGAGCGCCTCGGTTCTGTTATTGATGACCATTCTTTCAGCCATCGCTGAAACATAATGGACGCTGACTGTGCCGCTCGAGACATGAGTGGAAACAGATTTTACCTACGTCAGAAAAGCCTCACCTAATCATTCCATACCAGTGACAACATCTAGAGAATATGGTTTCCACTTTGTTAGATGGATGTTGCCGACCGGAGACGCTCCTCACCAAATTCCATAGAGAAAATCAGCGATTTTACGTCACAGCGCGCAGGAGTCGTTGATCCACTTTTGCCTCTATCATCATGTTCGAATGTCTTATTTTGCGACATCAGTGTTTTGAATATGTAGTTTAGAGGTAACTAAGTGATTCAAACTTAGCAAATGAGGCATCGGTGGAGCAGCAGCTCCCATGTCCCTGCGAGCTAAAAACACTGATTTTCTCAATGGACTTTGGTGCAGGAGAATGAGAACTCCAGAAATGGCCGTCTAACAACAAAAGAAATTGATAAACACCATTATTTAGATGCCATGGACTTAAGTAGGCATTGATTTTATGAGGCGAGCTTTTTGTTTAGTCTACATGTCTCAGACTGGGGACACATGGACAGAATAAGCACTGACTATGTGTCAGTACCTCAAATAGCCACACTTCTGTATCTATTATACATATATATATCACTTTAACTTCATCTGTTCACAATCACATTTGTTCTCCTCTCAGCACATACGGCGTATTTACCAGAGATCGGACGAATTTGAAGCTAACACATTGTCCACACAGCTCTCTGACCTTCCACTGTGGCCGGTCCAACAATGAGATTATAGATTTTTATGGTTTTCAACAAAGCGCTTTGTAACCTAATTACACACGGCGCTCTCTCCCTTCTCTCTGTGCCCTTCTCCAGATTATATCAGGTTATTTAATCGCCGCTGTGCCACCTATAAAACCACCGCGTGTGTTCGTTTTTCCCCAGTTGCATATTACTCCCGCGTTTTTAATGTGGTGCTAGTTGAGTAATTAGAGTGTTGGACTTGACCTGGAGACAAAGTGTCTGTCTGTGTCCCGGTGCAGCAGCAGCAGCAGCAGCAGCAGCAGCAGCAGCAGCAACAGCAGCAGCAACAGCTCACTAAGCAGCAGGTTGACCCATTTAGATGTTAAATCTCAATACTGCACCACACTCTGATGAGCGGAGAGAGGCTGGTGCACACGTTTGCACAATTACATGTTGCAACTAAAAGCTTTGAATTATTCAAAAAGATGTACTTGGAACTGTTTTCACGATCCGCTCGTTTGCTGTTTGTTTTCTTTTAAACGACAGGTCCGTTCAACAGCGCGTTATTCAGTACAATCCACATTAAAATTATGTGTCCAAAGAGCTCATTACTTACAAGTCAAGTATAATATTAGGTGTATATTGGTCGTAAGACAATATAACTTCTTAATTATAACCTCTCTTAATCTTTTTACCTCTAAAAATACTAGTCGTTAGTAGTAGATAATAGTTTACCTAATTATAAATGAACAGGTGTCTTTGCTCCGTATTATAAAATACTGTATGTATATGAAAGAATATACACATATTATACTAGTGTTATTAAAAATATTTCCAGAATAAAATAATGTATGTTCTATATTTAATTCCCGTTCTTCAGTCGCGCTTTTTCCCCCCAATTCAAACAATGATCAATGATACTGGGTGAAAATGAGACACAACATATTCTTCTATATGTTATATAATATCTGGCTTGCTGGATTTCGGAAATACAGTCACAATATTAGAAACGTGTAAATAATATATAGATTATTGGATTTTGGTTGTGTAGACTATAGACTACCGTATTCTTGTAATGATAACAATAATAAGAAATTCAGTTGTCATGATCACACTACACTATTAAATACATATATAAGCTTGTTCGGTGTTTTAATTGTAGATTTATTTTGTTTTTATCGTGAACTATACAACTGCTCCATATATAAACGAGCGCTTTTACTTTGAAAGTCAGAGAAACATCATGATGATCCTGTTTTGTTGTGATATTCAGATTGAATATTGTGTTATAATGTGAAGCTTGTATCGCAAATCATCTACTGAACACTTGGTTTTTCTCCCCTCGCTTGACCAGACTGGACACTCTTTGGCCCTCAGGTCATTTGAGTTTGACTCCCCCCTGATTTAGAGGATCTAAATCTGTGTGCAATTTATTTATGTAATTGCTTCTTGGATGGTTTGTGTTTTTTGACCCTGAGATAATACTTTTTAAAAGTTGACATGAAAATGGACGCATTTAATTCATCCCAGCTCAACCCTGCCCTCGTACTGTCGCCTCTCTCTTTCGTCACTTTTAATTTTTCAGGGTGCTTGGGTTTATTCGTGGCCAGTGTTGCTGAGTCACTGCAAACTGCCTCAAAAATAAGCATTTCTTTTCTCTTAGTTTGACTCATTCATTTGCTCCACCAGCTGCTGCTCCACTTTCAAAGTCACTGCAGCCTGCGTCGTCGTCGTCGTCCGATTGGCTTTCAGCTCTGCACACTGGGCAGATTATACCGTTGTCATGGCTACAGCAAACAGGAAATGCCCCGGAGCAGGTGATGCTCCAGGCGTGATCCGGCGTGGAGCTCGCTGCTTGTGGGTAAACTCTGCTCATTAGTGTTTGCTCCGTCTTTCCATCTGCTCCCACAATGACTCCCTGTTTTTCGGGAGCAGCCGAAGGAGCTGAACCATAAAGACTCTTTGTCCCAAACAAGCTCGACCCCTGAACTCCTTATCTGCCGCTTCCCGGGTTTTGGCGCTTAACGTACATTTTGGAATTTGAAAAAAAAAAACAAATCCACAGGGGCAGGTTTCCTTCACGACGCGTTGCACCAAATCACTTTGAGTGCAGAATATCGGCAGATGCCTCATTATTTTCAACCGTCATGGGAGACTTTTCACTCTTTCTTTCCATGTTTCTCTTTATTGCTGCTCAAAAAAAACCTCCTGAATGTACGTCTCCCCTCTTTAATCCCCCCGTGGTGGAGGTAGCGGGCTCAGTGTGCTTTTGTACAGTCTCTTTGATGCCCATTGAGTAGCTTTTCCTCAAGCTATGGCCTCTGAGCAGCTTGAGCTGGGTTTTTGTGTGCAGCTCATAAACCGAAGAAAGGGAAGAGAGGGGCCCAGCGGTGGGAGGGGATCAGACTTTTCCTCGTGGCCTCAGTACAGTCCAAAAAAACCTCCCCCCGTGCACCTCATCTGTCTGCGACAATAACGCTGATGAGGGCATGTTCGTGGTTTTTCTGGTATGTACACGTTGCCACTGGAAACTGTACGTTTTTTCCAACTCCTGTATCAATTTTCCCTTTTATTTTTGACTCCTGAGCCGAAACGTAGACAAAGAGTATGGATTTCTCTTCCTCTCTTTCACTCCACTTCAGCCTGTTGTTGCGTCGGAGACTCAAAGTGAGGAAAGAAATGGGGAAAAAAATGTTTAGTTTAGTTTATTTCAAAAATAGCATTCAAATCACAAAAAAACATTTATTTCTCTATTTATTTGTTCATGTGCATGAACACGCTTTACAAATCTACATTACAAAAAAGGAGCAGGCGCTCATATGATATTTGCTAGTTTATTTGTACGTTATATTAAAATAAAAACAGAAAACACTAGAGATAAGACATTGTGCATTTTTATTACACCTTTGTTTAACTGGGATCAAACTCATGGAGCTGAAGAGTGTCCTGGCCCATAATCATCATACATACACAAGTTTGTATTTTGTTTCACATAGGGGACACACGGTGGTTGAGTGGCTAGTATGGTTGCTTCACACCGAGACAGTCACCGGGTCAAATCCCGGTTTGACCTTTCTGTGTGGAGTTTGCATGTTCTTCCTGTGTGTGTGTGTGTGTGTTTTTCTCCTGTTTCCTCCCACAGTCCAAAAACATGCAGATTAGGTTAACTAGGTAAACTAGGTTAACTAGGTTAACTCTAAACAGACTATAGGTGTGAATATGAGTTCAGTTTGTCCAGTTTGTCTTTCCCCCGGTGTCAGCTGGGAATCATGTGGAGAATATGAATGAGTGTATGCTTTAACGTGTCACCATGACAACGCTGTGAGGTTCTGTGATAGATTTTCATCACTGTTCATATTTCTTTTTCTTCCTCCTCTGGATATCTGAGAAGGAAGGCGTCCTGGTTTGGGAAGCACAGCGAGGAAGTGTAAAGTGATAGTGCAGCCAGACAGTAAGTGGACTGTGAAACATGAGCTCTGTGTGTCCCTCTTGTGGCCAAATAAGAAAGTTGAGAGAATAACCGTCCCCCAACCCCCACCCCAAAAAAACCTAACTAAATAGTCTATAGTTTAGGATAAAAAAACTGATGTGGTCTTCATGTGGTTCCTCCCTGTCTGGCTGCTTGCTCCCTCTCTTGGTCATTAATAAAACTGCTGCTGCTCCTTCACCCCCTGTTAACCCCCCTCTGCCCCACCCCTCCCTGTCTGCTACACACTGGGACAGTACCATTTGGTGAGAGCGACTGGCTTTGGTGAGGAGACGGTGGGGCTCCAGCAGGGGGTACTCCTGCTCTCAAGGCTCCCCTCTGCATCGTCCAGGCTGCTGGATTTCTTTGTTATGCCCACGTGTCGTCGCTGGGGAAACAGAGGAGGAGGTGGAGGAGGGGGTTTGGTGGTGGTGGTGGTGGGGGTATTGGCAGAGTCTGCGAATCTGTGTGGATAAGCTCAGCTTTTTGACCTTGTGGGAAATTGACATGGCCACTTTGTCTGCCCGTGTGATGAATGCACTGAAGTCCCATGTCATATGTTGCGTAATGGAAGGTTAATGTGCGTGTGGTCCGATGTCGATGCTGCAGTTTTGACTGCGGCGAGGAGATGGATGGATTTTAGGCGGCAGTGAGTGAAGGATTTTGGGTTCCTGGTGCTCTTCAAAGCCTGCCAGGACCGCAGCAGTACACGCATCTCAGCAGCAGGTGTCAGCAACAAGCAGACCAATGCAGAAAGCTGCTATAGCAGCACATGGGGAGGGACAACATTTGTCCATCAATATGTTTGATTTTTAATCATCAAAGCTGTGAAGGACGTACATTTTGCCGGCGATGTCCCTTGTTTTCGCTCGGTACAGCGGATAAAGAAGACGCGGGTTCATTTAAATGCTCCTGACAGATTCTCCGGAAGGTCATAACCTCTGGCCTACATGTCCCACACTAACCATATGTCCAAAAGCAACCAATTAACTGCAGGTTTTTGCCTTGCAACGTTTTTGTAGGAGCACGTTTGTCACAATGTGGTGACAAACTGAAGGTTTTTACATGTTCAGTTTAAAACCGTTGGGGGTTATTTGTAATTTTGTCCCTCTTTGAAACCTGGTTTGACACCTCTTTTGCCGTCTTTCACACCAGGACAGCAGAGGAAGGAGAGTAAATTCATCATCATGTGTCAAAAAGGGCCAATCTCCTCCTTTTGAATCTGTCCCACTTCAATTCCTTTGTCATTCAAATAACCTCATGAATATTTTACTACCCTGTTCTGACGTCTCTGGAAGGAAAGAGGGAGGGAGAGAGAGGGAGGGAGACAGAGAGAGACACAGACAGAGAGAGAGAGAGAGAGAAGAAGGGATCCTGAAAGAGTCATCAACTTCAGTGTGGCGTGCTGTTAGTCAGAGTAACGACCTGTGTGGTGACGGGCGAAGCTCGGGCTCGTGTGTAATTGGAGTGTGAGACGACGCGTCATGTCACGTCACACACACACAGGTTTGTGCAGCTGTACTTCCGAGGACACGGCACTGACAGCCTAAAACAAAGCATTATCTCTGACCCTAAACTTGGGTTCTTAGGCCTCATCCATGAGGACTGCTGGTCCTGACAAGGTCAGTGTTTATGCCAGAAAAGGTCATAAAAAGGTAGGAAATACAAGGTCACACACACAACTAAAGGCCTTACCCTAACTGTTACCCAATTTTCTAACCTTAAAAACCAGGTTTTAACCCTGAAAAAAGCCCTTTAAAGATGCGAGGACCAGACAAAATGCCCTCACTCATTCGGTGATTCACCCACACTTCACTAACTCTTTATTCCTCACGTGGCATCCTTCTGTCCTTGGTGTTTTTACTTTATTTTATTTAACCTTTCAACAAATGACAACAGCTCCACGTGTCGGGCGTCACAGTCACCTTGCTGTGCCAGAGCAGTCCGTTTGTCTGATGTGACACCGCAGCCACAGCCACATCCACAGCCTGGCCGTAGCCTGTGGGTGAAAGGTAAAGCTAATGAGGCGAGCGGAGGAAACACTCGTAACCTATGAATGCACTCTGACAAAGGCCCGGCCGCGCACACATAGGAAATGAAGGTGCTCTTGACGTGGCCTTCTTCTTTTGTCAAGTGGCCTCGCAGCACATTAGCTCAACTATTGTGAAGAGCGGTCAAACACACTTCCCCCCCCTCATTTCAATTGCGGGTCTTTGGAGGAGATAACGGCCTGTTCACGTGTGGCGTCTTTAAGTGCACACATGTCACACCGAGATGAAAATATCTCATCTCGCAACATTAGAAATGCAGCAAGTGCCGTCTTTTGAAAAGCTGGGGGGGAGTGACACCACTAATCCATTTTCTTTGTTTTGATTTAAAGCGTTCATTAAATCAAGTCTCCTACATTTTTGTTTCTTAGTAATAACAGGTGTGACTGAAGCCCAACCCTCCAATCGCCTTAAAAATAAAACCCTCCAGCCTCTCCACGCATTTTTAGACCTAAAATTATGCCACAAATCATACTGCAATTGTCATATTTAACAGAGAAATGGCTTTAAAAATTAGTAGATGTCTCCCCTTATTCAGATTGTAACATAAAAACTGGCGGATGGAAACCCACCTCCTCAAATATAGCGTGGCCCCTTTAAGAGCCCAATGTCCTTTTTTGAGAATGAGTTCAAACTCTGAGCTGTGTGTGTGTGTGTGTGTGCATGTATTTGCCACCTCTTCAGGACCCTATCTGGCATAAACACTGACCTTGACAGGACCAGTAGTCCTCAAGGAGACCAAAACCTGGTCCCAATGAGACAGAGCCTCATTTCTGGGGAACTGGTTAAGTTTAGAACAAGAAAAAACGTTGAAATCAGGTGAGTCATTACCTAGTTATTATGGACAAGGTTAGGAATACGGCAAGATTGAGTGTGCAAACCTGTGTGCGTGTACCTGTATTTATAGATCTGTGAGGTCTGAAAAATGTCTTTGTGGGGACATTTTTGTCTGGACGCCACAACTTTAAAGGCGTCTTGGAATTAGAATTGAGTTGAGGTTAGAGTTAGGGCATGTGTCCTCACAATGATATGAAAACACGTGTGTGTGTGCTGACCCTGGCCTCTTGGTTGGTCACCAGGGGGAAGCTGCAGAAAAGGAATGGCTAACTGATTCTAACCTCCCCAGCCCCCGTTTAGACCAAACAGCAGCCTCTCTCCCGCCTCATGCCCTTATCTTACCAGTGGAATGCAACAGCTGTGCGGGGGAGCAGCGGGGTGGGCTGGCTGAAACCCCCCTGCCAGACCCCCGCACCGCTCCCCCACCGCCTCCACCTCCACCTCCAAGGGACGTGCTGGGCTCCTGGAAGGCAGCTCAACTAAAAAGTGAGCGAGACACACACACAGTGAGAGACTCGGCAGGGCTGCTGCACATTCAAAACAGAGGGAGAGGGAGGGAAGAGAGAGAGAGAGAGCGAGAGAGAGAGAAAAGGAGAGTCAGGGACAGGCAGTGCTGAAAAGGAGAGCACAAAGAGAAGGAAAGTGGAGCAGGGGAGGGGAACAGGAGGCTGGGTGAAGGGAGAGGGAAAGACAAAAGAAGGAGAGGGGAGACTGAGCAGGGTGAGCGGAGGGGACTGAGCAAATGGCTACGGAGGAAACGGCGGGGGGAGCCAGGAAAGCCACCAAGAGCAAACTGTTTGAGTTCCTGGTCCATGGAGTGGTGAGTGGCGCTGTCCGTCATTCCCGTGAAAGGAGCTGAGCTCTGGCATGCATCTGTGTGTGCGTCTGTGTCCTGTGTGTGTGTGTGTGTGTGTGCATGAGTCGGCGCAGCAGCAGCAGCAGCAGCAGCAGCAGCAGCAGTGGTGGTGGTGGTGGTGGCGGCAGTCTGTGTGTGAGAGATAGCTGGGTAAAGCTCTGCCATGTGAAGGTTATTTCCAGCCCCCTGGATCCCAGCCTGTTAGGAGATGACAAGAAGTGGAGCAGCATGGATGGATGGAGCTGAGCAGGAGGAGGAGGAGGAGGAGGAGGAGGATTTTCTAACACACATTCACACACAGAGAAATGGATATTATGTAGAAATAGAAGCAGGGGGAAAGCGGCCAGCTCCCCCTTTGGCTTACAGAGACGCTCACACTGAGCATGCTTCCCTGGGAGTCACAGACAGGAGGGGGGGGGGATGACGAGTCCACTCACAACAACACAGTCAGAGAGGCTTTCCAGGATGGGATGGAGGGAAGGATTTGAACCTGTAAGGTCACGAGACGAATGTAGTGTCGTAGACGTAGAGGCGAGGCTTCGGTCTAGTCCTGGAAATCGTGCAGAACAATCGGCCCATTCATGTGCAGCGAGTATGAAATGTCAAGCCAAGTGTTGCTCATGGTTAAAGGTTAGACAACTGTTACCAAAAGCACAGTGGTGTGGTTTGTTTTGGTCCAGTTTTAATAGACACGTATGTGACACTTTGCCGTCGAGAGATTTGGCAGATTTGACTTTGACATTGAGTCAAGTTCCTACGTTTCTAACCTTTTTGTGTAAAAAAAAACCCCCTCTTGTTTCTCTGTGGACTCCCCCTCTTTAGTCGGTTTCATTTCGGCTATGACGCGTAGTTATTTTGCTCAGAGACTCTTTTAGTGTGGTGTTGAAAAATCTCCCCTAAATGTCACAAAGCTCAAGGTGACATCGTCAGATGTCTTTTTGTTTTGTAAGCAGAACATTAAATGAATCATTTTTAATGTCATAAAACATGAAAAAGACACTGTAAATTGGAGAAGGTGTATATTTTATTACTTAAACTATCACTTCAGGTCAAAATAATATAAAATTAAATTTTTTTTAAAATCTTGATTTTGATTGAAAAAACCTCAAAAGTCAATTAAGTCAAAATATTGATGAATATTATTAGTATTTTTCATGAAAGTCAAGGCCAGAGTCGAATCTGTTCATGACCTTAAACCTTTTTGCATTAAAAAAAGATCTTAACCTCTTTAAGGTAAAACTGTACAGTGGAAGACAGTAAAATGGAAAAATTCAAACCTCTACACCCGTTAAACCCGACACTACAGTATTATTTCACCTCTGCTTTTTCATTAAAGTGAATTTCACCTTTGTCCATCTTCACCGAGACCATATCCTCGATATTAAGAAGGCAAAAAAAGCTTTACAGTATGTGTTCAGGTGAAGAATCATTTCCTGTCCCCAGGTTGTTTCATGTGAATATATTTGGGGGCTTTTTTATAATGAAACTAAGATGAATGAAAAATATCTGTACTCACACCAGGAAATGAAACCTGTATCAGAGTCATTTTTTAGTCGTCTGAACACCTCGGAAAATAAAGATAAAACGGCTCAATAAGTTAGATAAAACTGTAAAAGTATACATTATACAGTCATATAATATCTGTAGTTCCTGACACCTGTGTTCCAAAGCATTGATGTATCTGTTTATGTCCAAACTTGGAACGTCCCACGCGTTTCTTTCACTCTCGATGTAAACCTACTCGAGGCTGACACTGTTAGGCAGTTATTATCCATGTTGATTATTATTATTATTTGAAAGATAAAGTGCTGGAGCCTGCAGGAGAAAAGAAAATGTGTGAAAGTCCGCATACTTATGTCCTTGACTCTAACTCTTTTGTCATGAACGTCAGCTTCATTCTGTGGTTTCCACTTTTCTGCTGAACTGAGTTTCACCTCTGTGCTGATTTCTGGAAAAAAAAAAAAAAAAAAAAGCTGGCATCACTTCAGAATCCCTCAAGAGCGTCGAGAGGGTCCAACACACTTCATGGCATTCGCTTGTCAAATCCCCAAACATGCCTGAAAATCCCAGAACTTGGCTTGGCCGAGCCTCTGGCTCCAGACATAACTCTGTTTTAATCAGCGCTGATGGCGGGGCGTAGTGGCACCAGGTAGATTTACACACTGAAACAAGATGAGCTATTGTTTCTGTGACAGGAGCGGTCATTACGGCGGCTCCGCTGTGCACAGAGAGAGAGAGAGAGAGGGAGAGACGTAAGGATACAATGGAGCCGGTGATTGATGAGTCGAATTGAGTGTGTCCTCTCAACAGACCAATTAACCTTGATGAGGCTTTGGCTGCTTCAAGCCAAATATTTCCCTCTGCTTACCCCCCCACCCCTTCATATGTTAAGATGGAAAAGTCTTGTTTTAATAGTTGTGGCAGGTTCCTCGCTGTGTGTATACTGCAGAATGGAGAAATATTTATAGTCTGGGACATGGCGATGATTTGGCGCACTTTGTAGGCTTGTGGCAAGGGATGACGTTTCCTTCCCTCGTGGCCGTCAGACAGACACGCACACACACGCACTCTTACACACATGTCGGTGCGTTTACACAGACAGAAATACATGCACATGCCGTACATGCACACATTGTTGTGGTTACCAAAGGTCATCGTGTTCCAGGCTGAAAGCGGCCTGGTGTGTGTGTGTGCTGTGCGCGGGGGAGAGTTGTTTGGCTGAGGTCTGGTTTCTAGGACTGATGCTCTGGACTGAGGTCTCTTCCTCTTTCTCTGGCGTTGACCTCATCTTGCTGTGCTGCTTCTCTAAGCGTGTGTGTGTGTGTTTGGAGGTCAATGAGGGCCGAAGGTAATGAGAAAAGCCTTCCACTGCCCCGCATGGGAAACCCTGATAAGCCAAATCATATTACAAGACACTGTAGCTCTGTCATCTGGAATACTGGGAGAGTGTGTTTGTGTACGCGGGTGATGGGACCTTTGAGCGCAAACATCACCTTTACGCCCACATCTGGATTGCTTTGGATCACTTGCTTAAAGGGATAGTTGGGTTTTTGTGTGTGTTTTGCATATCTTTATTGGGTTATCAGGACATATAACATAAAAACGGTACGCTTAACATAAAATAAATTGAAAGGACATATAAAAGGGGAAATTACCATGGATTGTATATGTTGTAGCTGCTGTTTTACCCCAATCAGACCAATCCAGCTCATCATTTAAGCAAGGTATGAATTAAAGGGATTCGGAATGTTGTTGATTTTTAAAGTATGGTTGTATGACATCAAACCCCATAGAGAAAATCAGTGATTTTAGCTCACAGGGACACAGGAGCCGCTGGTCAACTGCTGCCTCGATGGGTAAGTTTCTGGAGGAGGGAAGTTCTGAAGGAAGGATTTCAATCACCAAAGTCACAAAATAACCATTTTGAACTTATTGATGGAGGCAGCGGTGGATCAGCAGCTCCTGTGTGCTGTGATGTAAAATCGCCGATTTCCGCTATTGGCTTTGGTGCAGGAGAGGCGAGCAGTTTACAAACTTTTTTAAGGTTTTTAAGATAGGTGTAGATGATGCAAGGTGAGTTAAAAAAATCAGTTTTCCTTGGTGAAGTCAGTGTCAGCACTCCATATTCAATCATACAAAGAAACACAAACTGTAGATTTAAAGCTTCATTTCGCCGCCATCTACTTAGAATCTCTCTCTCATGTGTGATCATTTTAGTCGCAGTGCAGATTTTGCTTGTATATGCTTCGATTCTGAAGTGTCTCAGTTCTCCGCCGCCGATTCAGTGCGATGGATGTTTCATCTGTGGTGTGCTTTCAGCATTGATCAGCATTGAAAAACGGCCAAAACACTATCTTGGTTTCTTTGGATAATCCACAGACCTTGCCAGGATCAGTGCTATTGAAAGTTGTAACAAAGACAAAATAGTCCCGAACAAGATTTTCTGGTCTGGAAAGAAACTGCTGTTGAAAACACTGAAGTTAATACCTGGTAAATCTGTCCTGTTTAATAATTTAATTGAAGGAATAGATTAATGGCATGATCCAAGCGGTATCATTTCTATATGTTCCTATGTCACAGCCTTATATAGAATCTCCACTTAACTAGAGCTTAACAGTATTAATATTCCCAATATCAGTTTCAGTATATAAAAAAAATATCAAATTCAAAACTTTGTTTTGTTGTTGCTTATTTTAACCATAAAAAGTAATTACGGTAATGCAAAGTGTAAACGTGTCGTCTGCGATACGCTCGGTGTAAAAGGGTTAAATTGGTAAAGAAGTGCATCAGAAAAAAAACCACGAAAACCAACCGAATCAGAGGATGATGACGGGGAACTTTATCTGTGCAGCGCTCAAAATCACAACATACATTATCTCAAGGCTCTGACTGTACTGCACATAGTCAAGGCAGAAACCTTTACAGCATGATAGAGAGAAGAGAAAAACACAACATATCACACAATACAATACTCCCTTTTCACAGGAATCATTGTTGCAGTCAACCAATCAATACGTCCTTTACAACGCTAAACAAAAGCATCAGTGCAAACACCGACACAGTCGCTGGTGCTGGTACTTTTTGTTATGTTGTCATTGATTGGTCAGAAAAGCATTTAGCAGCACAGTAGGGAAAAATAGAGATTGTTTTTTTTTTTATGAGAGAAGTTAATGACCAAAAAGATTGTGGAAACAGGAAACCAATTGCTGACTTGGCATTCCAAATATCAATGTCCAAATAAGGATAAAAAAGGGCCCATTAAGAAACAATAGTTTGACGTACTCAGCACCTTACTATAGCCATTCATGTGTCCTATACTTTATACCATTTTTCTCCCATTGAAAATGAATGGAGCCCTCATTTCACTCTCCAAAAATGTTCAGATTGATCAGGAATCTCCGACAACCATTAATGTTCTCCCCTGCTAGTTTTACATTGTGAAATATATAACTTCATTTTGCCATTTTTTGGCCATTGAAAATGAATGGAACCCTCATCTGCCTCTGATCTGAACTTTAAGAGAGGAGTTTTTGACCAGAAATGTTGAGATTGATCAGTAAATCTTCTACAACCATTATCCTTTTTTAAATATTTTAGGTCATCTTGCCAATTTTTTTTCCCATTGAAAATGAATGGAACCATCATCTGATGTGACCAAAAACAATTTGGCAAAGTATTTGAAGGAACAACCTAAACAAATGAATAAAAAACAGGGAAACAATAGTTGGAAATTCTCAGCATTCCTGGCTGCATTTTCCTGGAATGTTTCAAGAATATTTAGGGTAATCTCACCATGCCCCTTGAAGATAATATTTGACACTTTGTCAGTGTTTATGTCACTCGATCCACTGATCAATACATCGATAGTGAAAAGGAGCTCTGGAAGAGTGAGTCATGGAACCTCATCCTCAGGTTTGATAGATTTCATGGTGCCAGTCTAAAGTCTGGGAGGGCTAGCGCTCATGTGACCGCCCCGCTGTAAGATTCACGTGTTTAGTACAGTGTGGGTTAAGTTTGGCCTCTCCAAATCCCTCCAGCCTTCTCCACAGATGCCAACACTCTTCTCAGATATCCATCCACATGGCAGATTCGGTTCCTGGCTGGCTGGCAGAGCTCCGGCCTGAGAGCTGGAGTCAGTTCAGCAGGTCAGATTATAGCAACACTCATTGTGTGTGTGTGGATTTAGGTGGGGGGAATTTATCTCACACATTATCCAGTTATGACTTTGAGTAACTCTTATCTCTTTTAAGTAACAGTATCTAACAGTGTCTGTCTGGAAGTCTCGTCTGAGTCCTGTTTGGATGTTGTTGTCCGGCTTAGAGGAAAAAGACGGGGTCTGTTAAGACGCCAGACGGTGGCAACAGTCGAGCAGGAGGTCCGGACCATATGTTGTTTTAAAATCCTCTCCCATTTGAAGACCTGTCTCAGTTGCTTTGACCCTCCCAGCCCCCCACACCTCCCAGTTAACACCCAGCCAGAGTGACGGCGACGTCTGCTCGCTCTCCTTATCACAGGATCTGTGCTCGCTCACCATTTCAAAGGCCACATGATACGTCCACCTCCGCCTGTCCAATGTTGTCATAATGTGCTCCGAGCTGCTGAATCTCTCTCTGTTACGCTGGGTTGTTTTTGCACTTTCTTAAAGGTCCCCGGTGTGTTCTTATTAAATGTACAATCACCTTGTTTTTTTATTAGCCCAGAAATGAGCCTGTGTTATTTATATATCAGAAGCTGAGTCGTGTTTGGACCACCATGTTTTTAAAGTAGCCTGCAATGGACATGTGACACTTTTTCTATGGCTTGGCTTCGCTCTACTTGGTTTGGTATCAGACACATCGTTTTACAGTTCGATCCTCCTCAACGTGGACAGGGTCTCTCATGTGAGACTGGTGAGTCTTCCAGTGACGACACTCTCTGACTTAATCAGTGTCCAGCAGTCTGTTGACATCACATGTTAGTTTAAGCTCATCTTGCTTGGAACCTCGTCAGAGCAGGTACTAAAAAAAGCACCAGGTACTCGCTAATGGAAAAGCAAAATAAACGAGTAGAGTCGGGCCGAGTCGTGCTAGAACTGCATAGTGGAAAAGAGCCGATAGAGAAGGTGAGGTTGAGGAAGGTGAGGAATATTCAGCTGTAATATGCGACTTCACCAGTAGCTGCTGCTCAAATTCACACACTGTGTATTTAAATTGTCATAAACGTGCTCTTTCTGCGTTTTTTTTTGTTGAAATTCTATTCTAATACCATCATATAGTGTGTGTGTGTGTGTGTGTGTGTGCAGTTATCATCATTTAGAGGTGACACAATTAGTGAAGATGGTGGGTTTAAGTGATGCAAGTGTGAAGAGAGACAACCCTCGATTTGCAGCTTTCAGCTGCTTTCCATCATTTAGTCGGTCTGTCTTTAGCCGGCTGTTTGACGCATTTTCTTTTTATATATTTTTCTTTTTAATAACAAAAGACATTGGTATGAATGTACCTGACGTAGCAACAGAGTTTTATAAACGTTGGAATGAAAAACAAATAAAACCCTTTCATAGTTCATCTTCTTAATAATGCAGAGGTGGTTTATGGAGAATGGAATCCGACCATATTTTGTGGTTTAAATAGTCCAACAAGACACCATGTCTGCTCTTTGCAAAAATATTTATGGTGTTTGAAACCACCAGTGATTTTCATATTTTTTTGGATCCACTTGTCCTTGCACTCTAGCACAGCATATTTCTTTTCTAAATTGCAGATAGACATTACATTTTAAACACGTTAAATGAGCCAACAATGAGGGCTGAATCAAATCTGTAGGGAGTAAAAAGCTCATCAGATTCTCCCTCTTTCCCCCATGGATTGCCCAAGTTACTTAAGTTATAACTTTATTAAATGCAACATTATTTAAGAATACTCAGCAGGTTATGGCTGAGCATTTGTTTTATGTCAATAAATACAATGACAATGACACAAATAGTTGTTATTTTACTATGTAATACAATAACATTAAATAGCAATTTACTGTCCTATCAGGACTGGGGAGGTGCAGTAAAGGAAGAAATACATGTGTTATACTAATAATATAATAAGTATATCCTTAGGTTTTCCAATAATAGACAATAACAGGGATACAAATACCATGTAATAGTGTGTTATATAAGATTAGAACACCAACAGTTGTTTTTAGTTACAGCACAGTATTTATTCTCTAAGTAGAAGCACTTTCCTCCTCCACCTCGTAGTAATGGCATTTTAATTAAGAAGCGTGGTTACTCGTAGAAGGTCCTTCTTTTTCCCTCTCTGAATGAAGTGAAAAGATTCCTGTGTCTATCACATGAACGCGCTCCTGGTTTTCAGACAAATGAAATGAGGCGGGCGGCAGCTGTTGTCACGGGAGTGACAGGCACAGGTGAGAGTTGCCCAGTTGTTCTCACACGTCAAGACGAGAGTGTGAGACTGCGACCTCTGACACTGTTTGCATTGTCTTGGGTTTTTTTTTCTCAGCCATTAAACTTTTTTGTGTTCGAGACAGGAACACAACCGCTCTGCTCTGGTAACAGTCGATGTTGTCAAAAGAATCTGGGTTTGGCAGAAACGTCTCTTGTCTCTCACAATCGGGGCTGAAAGGCTTCATAAATCACATGCTGCATATTTTATGTGCTCTCTAATGTGATGTGACCGTCCGTCTGTGACAGACCTCATGTTGGATTTCACTCAGCAAAACAGAATGCGCGTAAAAAGACGTCACTGAGTTGTGTAAAGCAAACTCCTGTTTACCAAAGCAGCCGTTGTTTGATTGCTAAAAGGTTATTGCAGGTAGCAAAGAGACTCTACGTGCACTATGTGGGGATTGCTGGTGATCTTAAAGGGATAGTTCATATTTTTTTGTTGAGTGGTTAACACATTGACTTTGCTGTGGGACAGCAAGCGCTGGGAACCAGCTGCCAGCAGAGAGTCACACACACACACACACACACACACACACACACACACACACACACACACACACAATCTATTATCTTAGGAATATGTGAGTTGCTTTATCTCAATGCTATACAGTCTTTTTCTGTCCTGCACCAAAGTCCATAGAAAAAAATCAGCCGTTTAACATCACAGCACACAGGAGTTGTTGATCCACTGCTGCCTTCATCAGTAAGTGTTCAGTGTTTGAAATCCTTTGTTCAGATTTACCTCAGCGACACAAATATACTAAATGAGTTAATGTGTCCCTGCAAGCTAAAAATGCTGATTTTCTCTATGGAATTTTGGTATGGAAGAGTGAGTGTCTGATAAACTTGTAAATGTTACCAGTCATACGTAGAAATTTTGTTTTATAGATGCAACAGACAACTTTCACACCAGGTCACACAGTGGTACAGTGGCTGGCATTGTTTCCTCACAGCAAGAAGGTCAATGGTTTTGGATCCCAGTTGCCTTTCAGTGTTGAGTTGGCATGTTCTCTATGTGTGCGTGAAGATTCTCTGTGGGATCTCCAGCTTCCAAAACATGCAGATTAATTTAATTGGACACTTGAAGTTGACCATAGGTGTGAACGTGAGAGCGAGTGGTTCTTCTTCTTCTGTATGTTGTCCATGAGACGGACGACTTGTCCAGAGTGTACCTTAACTTTTTGCCCTTTATCAACTGGGAATGGGCTCCAGCCCACCCTCAACTGTCATGTTGCAGTGGAAAATGAATAACACTGATTTCGCCTTCGGGCCATCAATCAAGTTGCCATTTATCAATGAAAACTGCATCCCCGTAATCAACACAGTGAAAGCAACACTCACAGGGGATTAGTATGAACGTGCTTTGCTTTTACAGTTTTACATCGTAATGACAAGTTGTAGTGAAACGTGTCTATTTCAGCTTGAAAGCAGAATTATGTGTGATTGAGTTTCGGAGCTGACAACGACAAACGTAGTCGCAGCTCTGCTCCATGGTTTTGTCACACAGACAAAATAAAAACGACTCCGCCTTTAATCCAGCAGTGTGAAGTACATAAAAGTCACAACTGATCTGATGTTTCTTTTGTTGTATTTTTAGAAGCGCTTGTTTCTTATAAATAAGAATATGTAGAACTGTTTTCTACATATTTGTGACCCCTGCTCCTCTTTTTCTCGATTTCCTCCCAGCGTCCTGGCATGCCGTCTGGAGCGAGGATGCCCCACCAGGGAGCACCCATGGGCCCCCCCGGCCCACCGTATGGAGGGAGCCCAGCAGTGCGACCCGGCCTGCCCTCCCCGGTGATGGAGCCCAGTCGTAAGAGGCCTGCCCCCTCCCAGCAGGTCCAGCAGCAGCAGCAGCAGCAACAGCAGCAGCAGCAGCAGCAGTCCGTCCAGAACCGGGCCAGAAAGTGAGTGTGAATCACCCGCGAATCCGTCCACCCAAACACTGCATGGCTTAAATACAGTAGCACTTCATGTGTGACAACAATCGCCATGGTTTCCCTCTCAACTGAATTGAAAGTCTATGTGAACAACTAACTTGACTTAATTCATATTTTATGGAAATACAGAGGTATCAAATCTAAATACATGTATATTAAAGTAAAAGAGATATGTTATAATTAAATAAGATTTCATGAACTCAGGTTTTATACTAGTACTAGTTTATATGAAGAAGCATACAGTAAGTTCCAGAGTAATACTGATATGTTTTAACGGTTATGAATAAAAATACCAAAAACTCCCTTATCTTGCAAGGTTAAATCCATTATCTTCCTCCGGGCCATAACCTACAGTCCATCCACAGAAATTTTCATCAAAATCCGTCCTTTAGCTTTGCATGTATGCTGTTCATAAGCAGACAAAAAACATGACCTCGTTGTTGGAGGAAGCACGACACACGAGCCCCGCTAATGAAACATGCAGGTTATTTTTCATTAAGTGTGAAATGATTAATAGGATAATCAGCGAGGCAGCAGACATATTAAATTCACAACAGCTTTAATTAATACTCTTGTCTCATCGATCATTGAGGTGATTTAGCTTGTTGTCACTCTGTGGCCCTTTGAGTTGAACGCTAACACCGGCATGCTAACATGCTAAGCGTTTTCACCATCGTGTGTAGCATGCTAGGAGGCTAACATTTGCTCAGCAGAGCTAAATACAGAATGCTTTTCTCAATTTATGTGGCGGTTTTTTAGTCCATAAAATGGTGAAATTGATTCATTTAGTCGTGAAGTTGTTGAATTATTCGAAATTCTTTTCGTTATAGGTAGCACACCAGTAAATTGTGATTGTTAGCAAACATGTTTCCAGCTTTTTGGACATGAAGATTTTTACTTTTAAATCTGTGGACAAAAGTGTTCTGTTCTGTTCATGATGTTAGTTTAGTTTAATTTGTTTATTTCCAACATAAAGTAGAACAAATGTTCAATTCTCTAGCAGACGTACAAATCAAATCATTCACATTCATCTAGTTTCTTCTTATGTTAGTGAGAAGAAGTTTAAAACGTATTTAGACTCCCCCTTCTCCTTCAAACATGAATGAATTAATCAACACGGCTTGCTAACATCTTTCTACTACATTTCATCACATAATTTGTACTTATACACAATATAATTCTGACAGAGAAGGAAATTAAGCACACTATTTCCAAATAAAATAGTTACCAGCTCATATAATTTAATGTTGAACGTCTATTTAATAATGTGATAAATATGTATTATCATTATAAAATTATTGTTTGTTGTCTACACCTGATCTATTTTATTTTTTTTAAATTACGCGGATGAGAATGAAACCATGACTTTTGGTCTCCTCTGTGTTTATTTCAGTTTTCTCTTTGCCCTTCACCTGTGCATTCCACTCACAGCCATGACTGAGTGTTTCCTCCGTTCAATCCATTAATCTGTCATTTTTTTCTGTGTAACGTCCACACAACTAAGTGAAGACATGTATGAACGTAGGTGTGGTTTGGCGTGTTGTTATTTATTGTCAGTATGGTCGACCACCTTGAACATAATCTGAGCATCAGTATTCAATTTCTTCCATTAATCAGTTTGTAATAACTTAACCAAGTCCTCTGATTTTTGTGAATATTTTTCTGGTTTTGTATCAAGACATTCTAAAATATCATTAATCCGAGATTTGGGAAACGTAGATCTACTTTTTCCTGACTTTTAATGCACCAAAAAAATAATCGACGGGTTCATTAATTATGAAAATAATCATTAGTTGCTTCCTTAATCAGTTTACCAGAAACACACGCCGAGTGGATGGATATCTATTGTGTGAGGACAGAGATTGTGAGGCAGGTGTGGTCATTAGAGAGGGGATCAATATGCAGTAGCCCTCTGTCTTTCTCCGTTTCATTGTCTCACTATCTGCAGCACAATTGATCCACACACAATTAAAGCGACTTGTCGAACAGGCCTGGGGAAATGTTGTCCTGCGTCAGTGCTTTAACGTCCAGACTCGCAGGACACTGAGTGTGATCAATGGTCCAGGGTGACCCGTGTGTCCCAGCGCCTCCGTCCCTTTCCCGTCTCGCTGTTGCTTTGTTGTTCTGAGAGTGTGTGTCCTTGCTGCTCCAGCTCACAGACCCCCACACTGCTGCCAACTGAGGACAGACCACCTGTGTCAGCCGGTGTCATTGAGACCTTATGGTTCCAGCCACACTTGCCTCTGCAGCACAAACAAACACTGTCCTTTGCAAAGCGTCTGCTAAAAATAGGATTTCATTCTAATTTGATTTGTAAAAATACTCCATCCTTGTGTCCTAGATATCAAGTTTGCGCTATTATTTACACATTTATGTCATGCTTGTAGGGCATAAAGAGGTTTTCAGTTTCTCCTGAGGTCTATATCTTCTCCCATTTTAACAGAACACACGATCAGCTCCACATTCTTTTAATGTTTGTTGCTGAAAATTAGTAGTGTATACATTTTATTTATAAAAGCCATAACCCAGGGGTCTCAAACCAAATGGTCTGGCCAGTCAGCATCATATCACAATAATGATATTGTCGTGGTGATATTATATCGTATCGACTTTGTTTAGCATGTCATTTTTTAACTGATGCTATAAATAAACATGAACCTTTTTGTTAGCATAAAATATTAAATATAAAATAAAATTAGCATAAAAATCAATCAATCAACATTTCAGTTTCAATATATGATTACGCAAATACTCGGTATTTTGCAATATTGTGACAATATCGTATTGTAACTTAAATATCATATTGATTCCCAGCCCGACTATATTTGTTGTGTTTGTTTTGATCTGGAACCATAAACACTGTACTTCACAATATTAAGGTATTTATGGTGCAAAATGAATCTATTATTTCAAAAACATACAGAAATAGCTGATTCTATCTCGATATTTAGTGGCGGGCCGCATCAAATTGATTTAGCAGGACAACAGCGACTCTCAAAAAGCATACAAGGAAGACAATAACATCATGTTTATTAAATTATCACAAAGTTAAAGCTGCAATAGACACAATCACACCCACTTTTCTGTTCACTACTCTCTTGGCGCCTTGTGATTTGGCTCGGCTTGGCTCGACTCTACTCACGGGATAAGATGAGATGAGTACAGACAGGCGCTCGCATTTCATAAGAAATGTCTCCATCTCTGAAAGTCTCTACTGACAATAATACATTTGAATGAGTTTATTGTCCGACTCTTTCTTTTTCAGCGTAGGCAGTTGTTGCTTGTGCTGGAGAAGCGAATATTCCGTGTGTGTAGACCCAGTCGTCTCTCTCTGCCCTGTGATTGTTCAAAGTCTCGTTTTACTCTTCAGTAAGCCTAAGTACTGTACCTTTTAAACACTGTTGTTTCAGTTCAGATTTGCAGTCGAGCTGGTGGTTTGTTTCTCTGCTGCTTCCTCTGTGTGACGTTTCATTAGTCACCTCTTGTATTTTTTTGGTTTGCGCCGCCGAGTTCTTTCTCTACTTTCCAAACTATATCACTTTCAAAGCCCTGATCTTTTTGTCCCGTCCTCTGTTTGCCCTTGCAGTTAAGTGTTTTCTCACTGCTCACGACGCACAGTTACTTAAGATGCTCGAGGTTTGATCTTTAAGAGCACAGTCAGGTCTTGGTAGGAATGAAGTTTTTTTTCAAGTGATAGATGAGATCTAAGTAAATGACCATAATGTTGAAAGTAGAGTGGTTTTTTTTTTTGCTTTTCTACATCTAAGCAACATCCATATCTTTCAATTCAGAGCTCCACCTAAACACACACAGCTTGTTTGCTCACAGTGTGTCCATTATCAGTGTGTTGTCTGTGTGTGTGTGTGTGAATCATGATTGTTTTGGTTCACTCAGGAACTTTGTCGAGTCCTCAGATGAGCAGGACGACGACGCCCGAGTCCTCGTCTGCTGCTGCACTTGTGTGTGTGTGTGTGTGTGTGTGTGTGTGCGCATGGACACTGACACATGTCTGAGTTTAGCACCTAATAGTAGACCCTCGAACACGACACACACACAGCCAGATCCACCAGGTGTTTCTCGTCTTCTCTACTTGCTGCCACTGTCTGTCTCGTGAAAAACGCTAATCGGACAACCTTCGAATCCTCACCAATTCTTAGGAAGCCAGTCGGATTCCCCGGAGCCAATGAGATGCCGGCGAGGCAGATGGACATGAGAGAGCCCCAATCAGATCCCACGCTCGGATCCAAGTAGGAGTTTCTTCTGCTGCATGTCCCTTTTCTTACGTTTGATGACTCTTTGGCCCTTTTTTGCCTTTCACCTCAACCCAGCACTTCCTGAATGACAGACCTAGAAGATGGTGCATGCTTTGGACTGGAGCATGGCATGATGGGAAGAGTTTTTTATATTTAGTTAGATATAAATAGATAGCTGGAACATTAAAAAAAACCTTGAAAACCTTTGAATTTAAATGGCGGATTGTTGTGATGCAGGTGTGTGTTTTCCTTTCCACTGCACTTGTGGATCTTTGAGTATTTGGCATGTTGACTTAACTTAGTGTTTCACAGATTATTGCAGTGCTCTGTGATTCAAAAAAGGAACATTTCTACACTGCAAAAACAAACTTTAATCAACAAAATAGAAGAACTATGGCATACTACTAAATTAAGGCTGATACAATTACTCGATTCATCAGTTTGAGTGTTTTTAAGTACATTTTTCTTAAATGTGAATATTTTTGAGAACATCATCAAAAATTTCACTGATTCACGTTAGTTGTAGTCCTATACCAAATAGATTTGGGAATATATGGTCATAATGGTCATATATTAAATGAAAGAAACCACACATAGACACTTTACAAAATAAATACAGCAATATTAAAGTTTTCTTTTTTTATTATTATTATTCTGAAACCACACTGAAATTTTTAAAGTTCTTCCCCTGGTCCACGTCTTATTATTTTTATAATGATTATGATAAATAAATCAACAGATAAGGGTGAAAACCCACATCCTTTTTGGAAATGTAAAAGAAACATTGAGATATTTCTATCTTCACTGACTTTCCCAAAAAATGATAAACCGTCTGAAATCACATCAGTGACATCGTGACTTTGAACCATCGTGCGTTGTCGTCGTAGAAACGGAAAATCTCCAAAATTAACACAGCACATTTTATTGTTTTTATTGTTTTTTTTTTCAGGTTTCTGCTCTTTTTGTCCTACTTATTTATGTAGAGGTTATAAAGACAACATGTAACTGTAACTGTTTTAAGACAAGGATACAGATGACATCTTAAAACAGTGTAGCGCAACAAATAATGCTTTTCAAATCCTCAACAAGAAGATAGAGCACTTAGATGGTAGAATTATTACAACGCCCCCACACACACACACACACACACACACAGTATCACAGGTGTCCACAGATGAAATAGAGTGGAGGAAGAAGCTGTCAAAGCGTTGTTTTATTTTGTAAATAAAGTCACCGACTCTTCGCAATATCACAGTATATCCCCTCTTTGGTAAGTATGAGACAGAAAAAATTACAACATGCAAACACAGCAGGATGTGAACGCCTGCGATTTATGAATGAAAACACCTGCACTCACTGTATTTTCTCCTCTGTGAATCTTTGACGCTGCATTCCTATAAAAACACACCTGCTGTTGCCATCTAAGTCCTGCTGCAGTGGTGTAAAATGTGTGTGTGTGTACACCTGGTATCCCTTATGTTGTGGGGACCTAAATCGATTACACAGTCACATTATGGGGACAAAAATCAAGTCCCCATAACGTAAATGACTACATTTTAAGGTGAAGACATGTTTTAAAGTTAGGTTGTGGTCAGGGTTAGTAGTAATTATGGTTAAGGTTAGAGTGAGTCTCCAGGAAATGAATGTAAGTCAATGCAATGTCCTCTGAAGTCATGGAAACCAATGTGTGGACCAGTTCTCAAGCAAACCTATCTTTGTGAGGACATTTTGGCTTTTTGAGGATTAAGACCTGGTTTAAGGGTTAGGTTAAGGTTTAAGCATTTAGTTGTGATTGTTAAGGTTAAAGTAAGGGGGCTAGGGAATGCATTATGTCTACGAGTGTGCACACAAAGAATGCAAACCAGCATGTGTGTGTGCGCACCTGGTATTCCTTATGTTGTGGGGACATCACTGACACATTATGGGGGACTTGTTTTCCTTATGGGGACAGAATTCAAAATAAAATAGTACATTTTAAGGTGAAGATATGTTTTAAGGTTAGGCTGAGGTTAAGGTTATGTCCAGGAAATAAATGTAAGTCAACGCAATGTCCTCTGAAGTCATGAAAACCAATGTGTGTGTGTGCGTGCTTGTGTGTGTGTGAGTGTAAGTGCAGTGAATATATTTCATAAAAAAGTGCTGTGCGATGTGACACTTTTTTGGCCGTTCAAGGTTCGTGCTCTCCAGGTGGACCACTGCCTTTCAGAGAACACACACACACACACACATGAACACACACACAGCTGGGACGCTGGGGTGCTGGATATGGCCCAGCATTTTAGCAGATGGCCTGGGTGCTACGCTATCAGTCACCATAGTAACATGCTCTCTTTTTCCCTCTTTCTCTCTGTCTTTCTCTCCCTCTCTCCAGTGCTAAGAGAAGGAAAATGGCAGACAAGATTCTTCCGCAAAGGGTGAGGCTGCATATTTTTACCTTTGCTTTGTTTTTTGTGTTTTGTTTTTTTTCTTCTTCGTGTGTTATTGCGTTTCGTGTGCAGAACAGACAAACCGTCCTGGCCAGGTTTTGATATCAGGGCTTGGAAGGCGCACAGGGCCAGATGATGTTGAAGGTTTTACTTACCCCTTTTTTTTTTGTTGTTGTTGTATCGTTTTGATTTAAATTGAAATAGCCAGTGGGTCATTGCAGAGCGCTGGAAATAGGCGGTGGCAACATCTCACCCTCTTTGCCAGGTGAGTCCAAGCCGTCAGAGGTTTTGGGATTAAATTAAAAAATGTTGGCGGCCGCGTGCCAGACCAAAAAACCTCACCACATCCTGACCAGCGCACAGATGTGGACAGTGTCTGGACACTGTGAGCGTCTGGACTCCAGGTCTTATCCTTTAACATAACCCAGACAGGCAGATAGCTGCTGGCGTGGCCAGAGAGCGCCACTCCACAAGAATGAGTCAGGGACAGAGAATGTCTGCCACACTCCTGCATCTGCTCAGCACCTCAGTCTGCTGAGAGGCAGCCAGCTTTCAGATAGAGAGGCAATAATGAAAGCAGCCATTTAGAAAGAAACATGAAAGAGGGAGGGAGTGAACTGTAGGTGTGTGTGTGTGTGTGTGTGTGTGTGTGTGTGTGTGCAGCCCTTGAAGCTCTGAGGACTTTCATCAGCATGGTAATGTATGAGTGCTGGCTGCTTGGCTGCTTACACTACATGTCATTTTTATCCCAGTGTCCCTAGAACGTGTGTGTGTGTGTGTGTGTGTGTGTGTGTGTATGTGTGTGTGTGTGGGGACCATCATATTAATGGTGGACCAGGCAGCAGAAAAGGAATATGCTTTAATGGAATTTAGGACTAAACTGAAGACATTTTTTTTTTAACTCTTTTGAGAACAAAGTCATAATATCATGAGAATAAAGTCGTAATATTATGAGAACAAATCTGTAATCGTTCATGAATAAAGTTGTAATCTTTCAAGAATGGAGTTGTAATCTTTCTTGAGTAAAGTCATCATGTTAGGAGAATAAATCATGATTTAAAATCTCTACATTTTTTTCTCGTAATATTATGACTTTTGTGATATTACGACTTAATTGAATGCATTATGTCTACGAGTGTGCACACAAAGAATGCAAACCAGCATTCCTTATGTTGTGGGGGCATCACTGACACATTGTGGGGGATTTGTTTTCCTTATGGGGACAAAATTCAAAATAAAATAGGACGTTTTAAGGTGAAGAGTGAAAATACTCTGGTAATATTATGACTTTTTTGATATTACGAGTTAGTTCTCGAAAGATTCAGTTTTTCCCTCTTCAGTCTAGCCCTAATTAGGTATTAAATACGTCTCAAAATATCAAATATCTGTCAAATAATTCTAGTCTCCACTAGAATCATCTGAGTTTGTTTTTGTCTAAACACAGTGACCCACTCAGTGTGAACAAGACGATGTTTGGCAGCGTTGATTAAAACTTAATTTCAAAATCAAAAACAAGATTCCAGAACATTGTGTGTCACCGGCTGAATTCTGAAAAGAACTGATGCATAAAACATGAGGAACATTTCAATCAAATGCACAACGTGGTGCAACCGCAAAAAGTCGACCTGTTTTTGAATATCTGAATATATCACATCATCTAGTCACTTTTGCCCAAGTAAAAAATATTGAACAGTCCAGTTTAACTCCAAACCAAGGAGTAATATCAGATACTGTTCGTACTCTTTTTAATCAAAAGTGGTCCATGTTGTCAGATAACATTATCTGCATTAACTTAATGTCTTATCTATCAAGGTCTATCCGTATCTTCACCATTGGCTCTGCTACTTGTATCCTAACATTAAAGCTACTAAGAAGGAAAATGAAAGTTAAAATGTCCTTGGACCACCTACCAGCACCGAGACACACGGATAATCTGCTTCAACCCCAAATCATCATTCACGCAACGCATACGGAGAAAATCGGACTTTTGAATCCACCTTGTGTCATATTTCCGTCTATAAGCTCAAGATTTTAATGTCAGTGTTTTCCCATTTTTTCCCCTCTAAGCAGATCCGTGAGCTGGTCCCAGAGTCTCAGGCCTACATGGACCTGCTGGCCTTTGAGCGCAAACTGGACCAGACCATCATGCGCAAGCGTGTGGACATTCAGGAAGCACTGAAGAGACCGATGAAGGTTAGAAAAAGTCACTTTGGATCTCACATTTATCCATCCATCCATCCTCCCTTCATCTTCTTGTGTTTGGTCTATTATATACATTGTAATGTCGACTTTTGAAAGAGCGTGCATGTTGAATGTGAGTTCTTCATGTCTTATCCTCCATTTTTGGTGTGTTTCTGGCATATGTACGACAGAATTTAGAGTCATTTTGGGGGGGTTTCATGCGGCAGAAAACCATGTGTCGTACATCTACAGTTTGCTGGTAAAGCCTTGTGTGGGTCTAATGTTTGAAGTACTCAACATTTATAAAATCTAATTGAATTTGTGAAATTTGGACTAACGTCACAGTTAACATTTCGCTTGGCTTGGCATTCCGTAAAGCCTGGAGATATGACCTATAAACACACACACACCCTCAGGATGTCCATATAAGGAATTGTGTATTCTTCCAGCAGCAATTGACCAAGGGTGCACCTGTGCCTCATGAGCACTAAGGGTTAACACTCCATGTGGCCCGCGGGCCGCCCGTTTGACTCCTCTGACCTAGGTATTACTTTGGAAATTGTTATCCATTGTTATTATGGAGCTGGAAAATGCATTAGAAAATCTCACAATACTATTAGAATTTTGCACACCTGGGATTTGAATCAATGACCCTCCAGTTGCAAGCCCAATTCCTTTCCTCCTGGCCCATGTTGTTACTGCTCTGTGTGTTTTTTTGTGTCTGTGTGATAAACGTCAACACGTGGCGAAATGTCCCTTTAAAAGATAGACCTCTTTTTATGCCCTTGTGTCAGCAGCAAAAGCGTAAACTGAGGCTTTACATATCCAACACCTTTAACCCGGCCCGGCCCGACGCCGACGACTCTGACGGCAGCATTGCATCATGGGAGCTGCGAGTGGAGGGGAAGCTGCTGGATGACGTGAGTTGCTGCGCGGTTTCATTTCATAACATCAGCCCGGAGATTATAATCTTCTAATTTAGTGAGACACTTTGATCCCGAGGCTGCTCTGGATTATTTTATTTCCTTTAGATTAGGTTTGCAGAGAGACAGAGAGAGAATATGATTGCTGTTGTCTGTGCTGTGTAAAGCTCTGATGTTCTCAGCAGTCCGGGTGCAAGGCCGTCATTTCACAGCGGTAGGAAACGTTTAGGTTTCAAACCACAAATATTTCTGGTCCGAGCTCGGAGGAAGTGGACCCTGAGAATGTCTGCAGTCTCACTTTCTGTCTCATCTCATCTCAGCCTCTTGTGGCTTTTTGATCAGTGAACGTTGCCATAAAGGAAACAATGTGCATATGTATATGTATCTGTAGAATGTGTGTGTGTAGACTCTGACTGACCGTCTGTCTGTCTGTCTGTCTCTTCTGCAGCCTGGGAAGCAGAAGAAGAAGTTCTCCTCGTTTTTTAAGAGCCTGGTGATCGAACTGGACAAAGACCTGTACGGTCCAGACAACCACCTGGTCGAGGTCAGTTTGCAACAAGCAAAGGAGCATTTTTCTTCATGTTTCATGGAAACTTTGAGTCAGAACTTGTTAGTGGAAGAAGAAGAAGAACAAAAACTCTCTTTACTTTGGTCACAGTAAATGGTTTAGTTAGTGAGTTACAGGTGTACACAAATACATGCAGATACATTTGTGTTGACACATATTTAAACACATTTTCTTATTAATAAAATAGCAGCATTCTGCACATAAATGTGTCGGCTGAAGCTCCAGATTATTTTACACGTCAGTGTGAGATTCGTAAAACCAAACCCTGATAATTAAAACAAGAAAAATATATATATTCTGTAGCAGTGTACAGAGCAAGGTTATAGGAGTTTTCATTAGTTTTAGTTTTTATTAAGTTTTGACCTTTTGTTTTTTAAAATGAGTTACTTTTAATTAGTTTTGAGAGCAAGTTGGCTAGTTTTTATTTTCGTAAATGCTGTTTTAGTTGAGTTTTTTATTAGATTCCGTGTTTGTTTGTTTGTTTGAGTATTTGCCAGGGTGCAATATTCAAAAAGGTCGCAAAAAATATTGTGTGTCATAAAAACCCAACAAAAGATGCCACAACAACAACAACAACAACAACAACAACAACAACAACAGATGAACAAACCCTGAATGAAATATAACAGTCTACAACAAAGTAGACTGAAGTGCAAAATGTGCATCGTACAATATCCAACAGATTAAAGCCACACATGAACTTCTTCTTCTTCTTCTTCTTTTCCTTTCTGCTGCTCCCTTCAGGGGTCGCCACAGCGAATCAACCTCCTCCATCTCACCCTGTTCTCTGCATCCCCCTCTCTCACACCAACTAACTTCATGTCCTCTTTCACTACATCCATAAACCTTCTCTTTGGTCTTCCTCTAGACCTCCTGCCTGGCAGTTCCAACCCCAGCATCCTTCTACCAATATACTCACTATCCCTCCTCTGTACATGACCAAACCATCTCATTCTGGCCTCTCTGACCTTATCTCCAAAACATCTCACATGTGCCGTTCCTCTGATTGACTCATTCCTGATCCTATCCATCTTCGTCACTCCCAAAGAGAACCTCAACATCTTCATTCTGCTACCTCAAGCTCTGGAGGTAGCAGATGCTGTAGTTGTAGTGGAGGAGTTGTCATGAACATAAGAACATAAATAATAATAAATTACCCTCAAGAGACACATCTACATAACGACTAAAAACCCTCAACTGTCCCTTTAAGGAAACACAAATTCCAATTCCTCCTTGATAAAAGTGTGTTGGTTTTACCAGTAAAAATAAATGAACATATCAAAAGTAAAAGCATCCATTCTTTGTCTCCTCTTTGAGCCTTGAACATTTATTCAAATTTAAATCTTTTCTCCTCTGATTTAAAGTGAAGCAGAGACTTAAGTTAAATACCCTCTGTGCTCTTATTTTTGCATTATTTTTGCCGAGTGTTGGCCACTGGGGTGGGTCGGGAGCTTAGCTCAGCTGTGCCCTCAGAGGTCAGTAACAGGTTCTTCACGGTGCAGCGAAGAAACCGTGTCACCGTCTTTAGCTGCAGTCGAAGTCCCAAACTCACACACTCCCGTTTGTTTGCCCACTGGATAAATGAAGTAATAATGAAATTAGAAGAGAGAGTGCGCCAACCTCCCCTCTTTTTTTTAATAAACGGACATTTCTGTAACAGCAGAAAGGTGTTTTTTTTTTTTTCTTATTATTAAATTCAGCATCAGCAAGGTTAACAAGCAGGTGTGAGTGCTGGAGAAACAAGCGCTTCCTTATTAAAAAACAGCCACAAGCTGCCCTTGACTTTGTATCCTCGCAAAATGTATTGACTTAATAATACAAATAAAAAAAATAAAAAAAGAGAAGAGTGTGAGAGTGAAAATGATGACTTCTCAAGGTTCCTCCTTTTAAGAGCAGATTTGAGTAAGGCACTCAGATGCTTCACTTTGAATGATTTTCCATCAAAAGAAAATTTCTCTCCGCCTTGAGCCGCATGAGTCAGCTGGAAAAGCAAAGCCAAATATTCCCGTGTGTTGAGAGACTGCGGCCCGCTGTCATGTCAGAGCTTTGCTTTTTATTTCCCGCGCAAGTTGCGATGAAATGGAGACGTAAATAAGATCAGCGGTTACGCGAGTAGCAGAGACTAAAAGGCGACTAAAATACACTCGTGGTGGTTGTTGCTGCTATTTCACATGATAACATTCAGGTGCGCGGCCACATGTTTGACCTTTTGCTATCGTGGTTTGTTTCAGCGCACGGTGCACACGCGGCTGCTTTGCAGAAACCACACACACGTAGCTCTGCAGGGTGAGCATACTGTAGTGGATGCAGGTGCGTTCCTCCTCTTCAATGTAAAATAGTTTCTCGTGTTTAAAACTTCCCTCAGAACCTCAAATATTAAACACAGTTCAATTATGTTGGTGCGGCGTCCTGGAATTTGTGTTATTCGGCAGAGCGTTCTCTCCCTGCACTAAATTCCACAGAGAAAATCACTCGTTTTTGATCCACAGTGAATTTAAGCGTGTTATTTTGTGACTTCACTGTGTTTTCACAAGCTCAAAAAAGCCGATTTTCTATATGGAGTTTGGTGCGAGAGAGCGAGTGGTTTACAAATTAAGTTTTGACTTGAAAATGTGACCTCATGATGGCGCTAGACATTTAACAAAGCCATTGCAATTTATCCTCGCTGTTGTCAAGATGTTTTTACACAAAACGTTATAGGGTGGCACTAGAGGAAAAAGCATTACTTCACTGCTTTTAACATTTTGAAACAATCATTTATTTGTACCCCATTGCTCACAGTGAGAAACTGGCAGCACAGAACAACAAACCAACTACTTTGATGAATAAAGTGTGAAACACACAGGTATTAAAATTAAATAAAGATTTAGTCTGAACAAAGTGACTCAGTCTGTGTTTTGTGTTTTTTTTGGTTTTTTTTATCAGTGGCACCGCACGCCCACCACCCAAGAAACGGACGGTTTCCAGGTGAAGAGGCCAGGGGACGTGAGCGTGCGCTGCACCCTGCTGCTGATGCTGGACTACCAGGTGAGGGCGCCACACAGTTACTCCTAACACTGTACAGAGATTGTACTCTCCTCTGTCACAGCTGTGAGTAATCCCTGCACTGGAATCAAACCTGCAGGCCTCAAGTTAGAGGTCACCACTGGCTGGTCCACAGAAGAAGAGGAGACACGGACTAAAACATTGTTTAATGACTGATGAATTTCTAGGGGTGCTTTAACAATGTCTGACGTGATGGAGGTTAAGTGACAGCACTGATAAAAACGTGTGGTGATGACCCAGTGATTGTGTCTCGGCAGCCTCCCCAGTTCAAACTGGACCCTCGTCTGGCCCGCCTGCTCGGCATCCACACTCAGACCCGCTCCTGCATCATTCAGGCCCTGTGGCAGTACGTCAAGACCAACAAGCTGCAGGACTCCCATGACAAGGAGTACATCAACTGTGACAAGTACTTCCAACAGGTATGCGACTCCTTGCCTCCATCGGTTGGGATGTTATGCGTCAGTGTTTTGAATGTAGCAGACGTTTGTTTACATTTAAAAGTTACAGACTACAGCTTTAAATGTCAGGATAATTGATGAGGTTCTGCTAATGACTGGAAACATGCAGGCTCCCCCTTGTGGCCCTTCAGAATAAGCCACTAGGCATTTCCTTCATTCAAAATGATCCACGAGTGTGTGATAAAATCCAACATGTCCCCATCTCATGTTAATATATTTTCTTTTCTTTTCTTCTCTCCACAGATTTTTGATTGTCCTCGTCTGAAGTTCTCTGAGATCCCTCAACGTCTCACCAACCTCCTCCTGCCCCCTGACCCCATCGTCATCAACCACGTCATCAGGTAGTTCTTACTGAAGATTCGCTGAAATACAGACATTTACCAGAAAATGTCGCGAAGGCTGTACATGAGAATGTTTTGGCCATGTTTTTCTTTTTCCAGAATAAGAGAAATAACAGAAATATGAGGATGTACAAGGTTAGGATCAAACCAGTTTTAACCGCTCACTCCCCCATGCCAAACCCCATAGAGAAAAAGAGCGGTTTTATATCACAGCGCACAGGTGTTATTGATCGTCTGCTGCCTCCATCAGTCTGTTCAAATGTGCCATTTTGTGACTCCAGTTTTACTTTACTCACTTTGTCTGGATTTACCTCGGCAACACAAACGTTACAAACGTGTCCTTGTTCTCTAAAAATGCTGATTTTCTCTATGGAGTTTGGTGTGTGATTCACGCACATGACTTTCCAGTTAGACGTGAACATTATGATAAGATATTGTAAACGAACAGGTGTAGATTTAATAGGTGAGGCTTTTGTTAAGTCGCTGAAATGAGTTTTAACTTTTAACGTGTCCCTGTCTTACACCAGAATATAAACAGTCTGTGGCAGCAGATAAATACTTGTCAAAACAAAATTAGTGCTGTTTTTTCTTTTTCCTTTTTTTTGTGTGTGTATAAGAAATCTATTTATGTTCAGGAACATTTATTTCACATTTTCACTCCACTAGCAAGCAAAGAATAACTGGTCTAATTAGAGAAGAGAAGGTGCGAGAGTTTGCAGGCGCTGAGAGGTGATGTTTGAGAGAGATTAATGAAAAGTTCTCCTTTCAGGTTCTGTAATGATTTTTATTTTATTCTATTTTTTTTTAAAACACATCACACCTGACACTTCTGCATTAATGAGCGCTCATCTCAACGCTCTGATCTCACTCGTCTTGTTTTTTGCCTCCCGCCAGCGTGGACCCTAACGACCAGAAGAAGACGGCCTGCTATGACATAGACGTGGAAGTGGAAGATCCGCTGAAGAGCCAGATGAGCAGCTTCCTCCTCTCCACCGCCAACCAGCAGGAAATCGCCTCACTCGACAACAAGGTGAGAGCAGCTGTGTCACAAAATCCCCCCTCTCTCTCTCTCTGTATTGATTTTTATCACGACTGGATGCTGTGAATCACACCGAGGTGACGAGCAAGCGTCCGTCATACTGCCTTTGTGTTTGTTAGAGCTAGTAGGAAAAGAGGAAGCACAATTGTTTGACGTTACTCTGTTACTTCTCTTTCAGATCCACGAGACCATCGAGTCCATCAACCAGTTGAAGATCCAGAGGGACTTCATGCTTAGCTTCTCCAGAGATCCCAAGGGCTACATCCAGGACTGGCTCAAATCCCAGAGCCGAGACTTGAAGGTTTGATTCCACGTTTACGTGCTCACGAGAGTGTGGATTGAGTGTCAAATTATTTGATCTGAATCTGGGGATTAGGCAAATCGGACACTCTAAATTGACTGCGAGAGTGGATGGTTGTTTGTCTCTACATGTCCCTGTGATGGACTGGCGATCTGTCCAGGGTGAACCCGCCAGTCGCCCTTCATCAGCTGAGATTAGCACCAGCAGTAGAAGATCGATGGATTTAGCTAATCTACTTGATATAAAGCTTTCATGTCATTTTCTGCCCCACTGGCAATCCATTTGCACCTGTACATGTACATAAATGAGGGAAAATGTACAGTTACCATGGTAACTATCGTGTTAAAGTCCCACCAAAACATGGTTATAGCCATTTCTAATAAACACACTTTTTTTTTTCCCACCTGAAAGCCACTGCTCCATCATCATGCCCATCCCAGCATAATGAGGTGTTACATTAAACATGTTCCCCCCTCCCCTCCAATCACAAGAGATCCACTGTATTTATGTAATTGATTTAAATCCTGTGGTTTTTAGTTATTACAAGTTAGAAACGTTTTTATTTGATATCTTGTGAACCATCTGCAGTACTTTCATGTTCCACCAGGGGGACTAAATTTTGGCAACAACAAATCAAATATTATATTATCCGTCCATCCTCTACCGCTTTATCCTCATTATATTATATTATTGACTGGGAGGGTTTCAGAGGGGCTATTTTGTTATATCATAGGCTGAACGTTTTGATGTAATCAGTAAAAAGTAAACGGTGCGGCTGTGGTAGAGCAGGTCGACCTCTGACCCCTGGCTCTAGTAGTCTCAATCTTGAATATCAAGTTGTTGTTGGTGATAGATGTGCGTGTTTGTCACCTATAATGATTGTTCTATCATTAATGCTTGTTGTCTCTGGCTGCAGCTGATGACAGACGTGGTGGGGAACCCCGAAGAAGAGAGGAGGGCGGCGTTTTACCACGAGCCCTGGTCCCAGGAAGCCGTCAGCCGCTATTTCTACTGCAAGGTGAGGAAGCAACTTTCTTTTATGCACATCCTGTAGATCTGCTTTAAAATGCTCAGGTCATGTGATACATTCATGTCTTCCAAACAGATCCAGCAGAGGAGACAGGAGCTGGAACAGGCCTTAGCTGTGCGCAACACCTAAAACCAAGGCCCTCCTGAATATCTGCATCTCATTTCAGAGCTCTGTGTGTGTGTCTGTGTGTGTCTGTGTGTGTGTGTGAGGCCATCGCTGAAGCCTGCTGAAACCTAATACCTCTAAAAAAAAATGTCACTAACTTTAAAAAACAGCCTTTGTTTTTGTGGAGGAGGAAGAGGAGGAGGTTTCCACAGGGTCAGCAGCGATGTAAACGTACGGAAGCCGGAGTGTTCTTGTTTTTCTGTGCACGACTGTGAGGACACCCAACGCTTGCGCGGTCGACCATCTGACCATCGTCAGACTGAAAACCACACGTTGTTTGGCTCTCTGTAAATTTGTCACTGACTCTCTCCGTTTTATGACAAGATCTCAAGCGGCTGCTCGCGACGTCACTGTCCGTCCTCACAGTCTTCTCATTTTATGATTTTTTTTTAGGGGATGTTTGATTGTGAACGTGTGACTCTGTGTGTGTGTGTGTTCTTTTTTTCTTCCTGTTTGTTCTCATGAGGATAGTGTTTTTGAAACACTGACTACTTACACCAGCAAAGTTGAGGTTGCAGTGTGACACATCGAGTGGATGCAGGGATATCAGTGCTATAAATAAACCTGAGCTGTAGATTTCATTCACTCTCAGGTTCTAGTGAGTAAATCAGTTTGACGACACGACGGCGTGTCTCACGCTTTAGTCTTTTTCCTACAACAGTATTAGTAAACTGAGCGAACTGTAAGTATTATCACGTCAACAGATCCACGTCTGTTCGGTTTAATGAAGGAAAAAAAAACAAAATATTGACCATGATAGCGAGAGCTTTTTCTTCCCTTAATCGATGAAAAATTGACTTCATTTGTCACTCACTGCCTCTTGTTTGTGAAGTTTGTGCTTTTACCAGTTATTGTATTGAAGGTTCTACCAAAGGTTGCAACAAGATGAAGAGATCATGATCACTGAAACAGAAATGGGCAAAAATCCAGATCTGGGTTTAATAATAGAAAATTGCAAAAAGAAGGAGAAGAAGAAGAAAAAGAAAAAAAGACAGAGAATTTACTCCCAAAAGTTTTCCTTTGTAGCTAATTAGGTCTCAAATTCTCTTAAAGTATTTCTGCAATAAACATTTAAGCCTGTGGTTTGGAAAGCTTTGTCCATTTCTACACCTTTTTTTGTTTTTTTTTAACGTTACATGAAGAGTTTTCTTTCCGTCGTCTACAGATGTGAATGTAAATATGTTTGGTTTTTTTGTGCTCCTTTAAGAGGGCCCGCTGTACAGTATATGATATTATGAGTGTTTGTTTTTTTTGGGGTGGGGGGGGTGGGGTGTAGAGGGTGAGGGCGGATGGGGTACATGAGTTTTGGATTAGTAGTTCAGGAATGTTAGCGTTCCTCTGTGTCCTCTCTGGGTTTATTTTAGGTCCATCTCTTGTCCGTCGTGGGAGCCCGGCGGCCTCCCTCGCTCTCAGTCACACGATGTAATCTGCACCACCCGATCTCATTTTACACCTTTTTTTAAATGACACACGACTTGTATGTATATGTTGTAATGTCAGCAGTCAGTTTAGAGCTGGAGCCTGTGTTTTTTTTTCTGGGTTTCCGTTGCACTGTGCTGTAACTTCTCTCTGTCGCGCCTCTTGACACGCCATGTGATTGGACGATTTCACGTCACCGAGACCTATGCATGCTCCATACATACATCCATCTGATGAGACAGAATGTGTACATACAACAACAAGGTGGCATACATAACAGCCGGTGTGAGGAGCGTTGCATACGCTGAAATGCCTTCTGGGGACTTTTTTTTGCCAAAAATGATGTGCCCTACCAGCAACTAACTGTAGGTGTGATTTTTTTTTTTCTTGACTGTGTTTTTGTTACTAGGTCTAAGTTATATTAACTGCACACGTTAGAGGAGAGCAGTAGACAGTAGTAGTATCTTAATCCTGTGTCTGATCCAGAGTGATTTTTCCTTTGTGTGGTCAGGGCATTCACATTGTTGTCACTGAGTCACTAGCGCCCTCTTGTGGAGGAACATTAGAAGCTGCAGCTCCTGGGTGCACCCACCCGAGTCTCCGGACTGAACTGTCCCCCTTGTTTAAGCCCTGACTTTACTGTCCACATGTTTTGTCCCACTCCCCTGCATGTGTTTTACGAAGAGTGGGAACTGAACTCTTCCTCTCTGTTTACACTGTTGTCAGAGCGCCACCGACAGGACGATTATAGTATACACAATACTGTGCATCTGTAAAGAGCAAAACTTGTTCGGTGATGACATTCTACAAAAGAGAAAAAAAGACGAGAACAAAAAAAAAGAAAGGGAAAACAGCTGTGACACTGCGAGACAGCCTGGATGTAAATAAAGAAGCGCTTGCCAAAGTTTGTAAATGCCATGATATCTGATGGTGTCTTCTTTCTTTTAACTTCATCATTTGTCTCCATGGTGATTTCATTCATTCATTTTATGACAGTAAAGATGTTCAGTTGAAATATTACATTCATCCAGTGTGATTTAGGTGATTTCTGAGCAGTATATTTGATGGAATTTAAAGTTGATGGTCCCTAAATGTTGCACAGTGACATGCTGGCATTTAGGCATCTTAAATTGTATTTTTTATTATAATGAGATGACTCTTATTTTTTACTATATAATATAATAATATAATATATATAATATAATTATATAATATTTATACTGTCCTACCATTATTTGCACCATGTCCTGGAAATGGCTGGGTAAAATCTTGGTGAAACAAAAAATGGCAGTGAAAATCATATTATACTCAAATTTAATCTTGTCCTGAATAATATTGGGAATTGGGTTGCAATAATTCATCAGAAGTCAAGAGGCAGAGATCACTCACATTCACACCTAGTCAATGTATACATATATTTATACTTTATACTATATTTTGAAAGCAGTGCAAACTTTTAGGGCATAAATAATACTGTGTTTTACTTTACTATTTTCTATATTTTAACTTTTGGACCCCAAGATGTGTTAGTATTTACTTTTCAGACAATTACATTTAAGCAGTTATCAGTGAAATACTCATGGACAAATATTAAAACCATAAAGCTACACATTTGCCTAAAACCCTTTAAGAAATGTTATTATTCTTGTGGTCTCTACAGTAAACTGTTCTTTAATAGCACTTTTGGATTAGGACTGGAAATCCCATATCAGATATATGTGATAATGTACTGTACAGTGCTATATTTATGCTTTGCACACTGTGAAATATAACATGTGATTGCTATTAATGTACCTGTTTAACAAGTCATTTAATTTAAAACGCAACATACTTAATACAGAAATAACTCAAATATCTTTTTATCTGATCGTTTGCACAATAACTATTGACACTGACTGAGTTTATGTTATTTGTTTTGTCATAATAACCTTCTTCTATGGGGTTTAACAGCAGCTTGCATCCATGATGTTGCATTACTGCCCTCCCCTGGAAGTAGAGACACTGCACAGTCTATCATTCTTTGTTGGTCTCTTCATAGTAAAATTGCAGATGGTTTGAAGTGACAGGATGTAAAGAGGAGATGAGTTTCCTCCTGTCAATTCATTGTTTCTTATATATCTACCCGTCTGCATCTGTAATGAAAGCGAGTCAAACCCATGTGAACTCTGTCATGAGGAGGACAAAGCAGGTAAAATGCAGCAATGCTTTAAAATCGGCACCATGATCCTTCTTAAAAAAAATAGAAGAGTGATTTTCTCTGAGGCTCTCTGGAGGTTTGACTTCCAGCATGAGCGAAGCGTTTGTCAGAGGTGGCAGACAGACAGTTTATTGTTCACTGACTTCACAGGTGGAGCCTTTTCCACTGTGCTCTAATCCTGACCACAGTCATGCTCCCACCTCAGAAAGAGCCTCTTTCACGCTGCTAACGCCTCATTCTCCCGAGAAGTTTGGTGGGTGAGGGGAGCCTCGATGTGATCGTCTGTGTGAAGTGACTCATTCAGCTTGTTCAAGCCTGCCGCTATTAAGTTTGACCACGCTCTCCACAACGGAGCTCAGCTACGTAGACGTGACCCTCCCTCTGGGCTCTGGGTTCACTGCTCTCCACCAAAGACACGTGTGTATGGAAAAATTTGCCAAAATCCCAGAGAGGCCCCAGGGCTGGGGTGAGGAGTTGGTGACGGGGTGTGAGGAGACGAGGCGGGGCAGGGAACACTGCTCGAGAACAAACTGTTCACTGCCTTCGAGCGCCGCAGCAGTTAAGACTTTAGGCAAACTGGACGGAATACAAGACGCACTACTGTGAATATGAACATGTCATCACAAGTGACACAGGTTATATTCACCTGTTTCTGTTCAAGCATGCGGCGTACACAACCTGTAAACAGTTGTCTTTATGTCTAATGAGACTCTCAGGGATATAAATCAAGAAACAACTCCTGGCTGCAGAATTACTCTTTAATTTAAAAAATCAAAAAAACAAAACATGTCAAAGAAAAGGCAGCCAACAGCTTTGGCTTGTTCCAGTATTCTTTTTTAAAACCTCTTAAACCTGATTTCTACTCAGTCGCTCGACAAAACTGTAGTGTGTAACTTTTAAATATAAACAAATGTCCACTGGATTAAAACCATTGTCAAATGAGTTCACGCAATGATGATTTAGTCTTAATCTTGTGTGGGCCGGGCCACGTTCCCACGCTGCACACAGGAAGTGACTTGTTGGCAGAGGTAACAGCAACATTGCACTATTAAAGTGAAACGGCTGCAAATTGAGTTTCAGAAGTAAATTCTACTGCGTAGAAAAACCCAGTCTTTCAGAGGATAAACGCGTCTTGTCCCGCCAGCCCCTGCGCTGCTGCTGTATACACACAAGCGCTCCCTCAGTCAGGTCTGACATTATTGCTCGTTGCAGCATATGAAAAATGTTACATACATTGTCAGCTCAGCTACTTTTTTCCTACGCTGTGATAATGTATCCAGGTTGGCGAGTGTGGGACTGAACCCACCAAAAGAACATCCAGGGGAAGAGGTTTGTGTCCTACATTTAAACTTTAAGCGTGAAACATGATTGGAAAGTGTCCATTTCTGTTGTACGACATTGTCAGGCGACAAAGTATAGATCAGGTTTCATGGCTCCTTAATCTTTCCTCAATCAATGATTAACAATGGCACCTTTTATTTATTACATTTTCCATGAATGTTCATAAATATGATGGAATGTAAATTCTCAGCTCCCGTCAGAACAATGAAGAGCTCCTCTGTATTCTGCGAACGTCCACAGAAAAGCCTCCATGTTTCATAAAACCGTCAGATTCAAAGACACAGACTCATGAGTCAGACGTACTTGTAGTCAGGGAGCAGAATGTTTCCGCACACATTAACGCCGCCAAGGTGTCCGCGCACAATGTGTTTCTGCTTTTAACTGAGCCTCGCCACTTTCTGCCAAACAGAAGTGTGAGAATTTCAGTGTATGGATCACAAAAGTAAAAATTCACAGCATTAAGCGTGAGTATCCTTTACTCCAGGCAGCATATGTGAGGTTTAAATGAAGTATCATGTGTCCTCTAGGTGCTGTTGGCCTGTTCCTGCTCAAAAAGAGCCATGGCCAGATGCGAGCGTGACCCCAGACCCTCCAGGTTGCTGAGCACACAGCGGTGGTAGATATCCTCGCTGAACCGAGGGTTGCACGCTCGCCGTACGTATTTCTGGATCAGCGCCGGCTCTACAGCTCTGAACACATGTAAGCCTGAGTAACGGACGAATATGTCGTACACGTCCATGCTTTCCAGCAGCTCCTCGTTATCTAAAATGTCAGCAGCCATCTTGGTCCGTGCAGTCATGTAATCCGCGTTGTAAAAGCAGGCCTCGTCAAAGACCTGGCGGTCGAAGTGGCCGTCCCGCAGTGACTCGGAGGCAAAAGAGGAGGAGGCGGCAGAAGGCTGCTGGTCGCGGTAGAGAACCGCAGGATTGTATTCCTGGAAGTGGATGGGGAAGAAGACTTGCCAGTTGCTGATGGCGTTCATTCTGCAGCGGTTCAAGAAATCGGCGTTGACTTCGGTCCACACGCTAGACAGGAAAAACAACGTGTCCACTGGGTGCTTCTTGGAGATGATGTCCATCAGCTTGACCTGTGACGGCACCTCCGTCTTCACGCTAATCCACGGAATCTTCACGTCCCCGTAGCGTTTCTCCACCTCGCCGATCATGGCTTTGATGCCAGCAAACACATCAGTCTGGCTGACTCGCTGCGCATCAAAAGGATCATATATGAACAAGAACGTGAGTAAAACATTATCATGGGTGTCCAGAGTGTTCATCACATACATGTCCAGGAAGTTACTGACATAATCCTGATCCTGGGCAGTGACAGGCAGGATGACCTGCACCCGTGTTGCCTCTGTCACATAGGGCATGGGGATAATCTCAACTGCACTTAGAGGTCGCAGCAGGGTGACCCGTTTCACAATGACTTGACTGTGGCCTTTCTGGGTATAAGCTTCCAGCGCTAGGTCCAGCACGTACTCCATACCACGTGTATGATCAAAGCGCCGGTACCCGTTAAGAAGACGGCGTTTGCGGAAGCGCAGCTGTGGCTGGTATCGCTCATTTAACCGCTCCACTGCGATCTCCAGAATTGCATTTACATCGGCACGATCCGCGCCTCTCATCTCACACTTTGGGGAGCCGTCGATGCACGAGTAGATGTGCTCTTCTGTGAAGTACTCCCAGTTTATGACCTCAAAACGCGTTCTTGGTTTGAAGGGAGGGTTGATTCCAATAGGCCATGTCACTCCAGCTTTACCCTCTGGTGTCAGATCGCTGAGGTTGTTGATTTGAATCTGATGAATGCCCAAAAATATGTCATATTATCAAGGCTGGGATGTATCAATTAAAGAAAAAACAATACTGTGCTTACACTCTTCCCAGTGCTGAGTGGTGTAAGGTTCATATAATGAAATCAAAACAGCCCTAATTACATATGATTTGCAACTTTACTACACAATAGTGCCTCTTGTTTTACCTTTATGACATAGCACTGGTTCAGATGTGGTGGAGAGAAGAATACACATTTACAAAGAACTCACAGATAGCTCACAGAATGTTCTCCAATCAGATAAGTTTTTGTTATCAGGTGTAATCACAAACCTGGAGCTGTTCAATCTGTAGGTAAGTCCATTCCAGCTCGATCTGGCTGAAGCGTTTGTGCAGGCGGTACATGAGATTGGGTTCCGATACAGGGTGCACTGTGAAGGCGTTTTTAAACTGTGCGCTGTCTTCACGCTCTGGGTCGGCATTTTTCCCAAGTTCAAAATAGCGATAGGTCATCTCCTGTGAGCCACACAAACATTGAGGAAAACATGAGGTAAGGATAGGTACTACACCAATAAAACGGATAAAAAAAAACATGCGTTTTTCATTCGTTACCTGGTGCGCCTCCACACAGCTGAGACCCAGATAGTCAATAATGCAGCGGCCCAGCCACTCATCAGGTCTCACACTGAGGATGTCATTACGGCAGGTGTCGAGATGTGGCTGAAGACGGGCCAGCAGGCTGCGAGACAGCAGGTAGCCGTAGCCTCCATGGCAGTAGCGTGCCTTCTCCTCCCCACCAATGAACTCCTCCGCCCTGCCCATGTACAGGTCCTGACCTGCACTGAGGTGGCCCACAAGCTCAGACAAACGATCTGCCTGCATGTAAGTGTCATCCTGTGCTAGAAAGAACCAGTCGTAGTCTGAGCCATAATGTTGATGGAGGTGACGGACTGTCTCGTACATGAGCCACACTGGGCGGTCGTCGCCATGGGCAACCACAGTCATGCCATGAGGTACTTTGGGGCTGCGCAAACCTGTGAAGAAAAAGGTCCGGTGGAAGTGGTGTGCGACGGTGCGGTTCACAGCCACAGCCAATGTGTTCAAGGTGGCCCGAGAGGTCAGCACGCCCACAAGCAGTCGCTCTCTGATGCCCAGTTCAGTGTGGATATAACGGGTTCTGGGGACATGAACAAAGAAACAGACATGGAAAAGATCAATTTCTCCCATTACAGTTATCACACAAAATATTGATTGCAGACTCTAAGGCTGTTTTTAAGAAACTCCAGAAAACATCCAAACATTCTCCCGAGTTTACATTATGACAAATGCAGGAGGAGATTGTCTCGTTAAGACGTTTTCACAAGAGCAGGGGGGTCTACAAAGGACGTGGGTGCCTGCAACAAACACTCACTTGTTGTGGATCCTATAGTCTCTCCTGCTGTGTGAGAGCTGTGTGTATACAAGCTCACTCAAACATTACACAAATATGTGGAGCAACTATGTTCGCACATACAGCCCCTACAAACATTATCTGTAGTATCTCTGGATGTTGGTGCTGATCTATAAGCAGCCTAGCTCACACACAGTAAAACCCACATTAGTCTACCTCGAGTCTTACTTCCCTGTATCTGTGCGACATTCCACGTGGAGCTGCTACAGCAAAACGACAAGACTACTACCTCTGTCAAACTACCTACTTTATTTTTAGACACAGACCTATATCAATGTAAAAGGAAATAAAACAGACAACAGTGAAATCCACAGAGATTGTAGGTATAGACATCTGTTCAAATGTTTCCACCTACACAGAAAGGAAGTAAGGTTTTAATTTTTTTTAAACTAAGACCAAATATATTGAAATCTAGACTTACTAATATGAGAGTTGACAAATGTCAAGTGATTCAATTTCTTGCAACAAACACAGTAATCAGTGTGCTGAGCCATTTCTTTGACAAGTGTGTCTTAAAATCCATTAGAATAGTAAATGTTTGTCTTTTGACACTTCTTTATGTATGGCTGTGTGGCGTTTCTGCTCCACGTCTTCTCTCCATTTGTACCTGGAAACGGGGAAATGAACACGACTCCTACACTCACCTGAGAACTTTCTTGTGAGGCTTATTCGGATCCTTGTGATACGGAACTATCCGAGGCTGGAAATCCTCATCCCCGGCTTCATCCCTGGAGAATCTCTGGGCATCTCCTCTGCCCAGGAAAAGCCCCCCATTGCCCAGTTCATCCCGGCAGGAGTCGTCGGTGTCTCCCTGCGTCCAGGACACCATTAAAAGACTCAGACTGCATCCCAGAGAAAGCCCGAGGATGAGGGGTAAAGCAGGCCTGAACAAGGCCAAAAACGAGGAGAGACGCATTTCTGGTACTTATGGGCTACACTTAATGAGGCTGCTCTGGAATTTTTTTCTTTACCAGCAACAGTGTGCTCAGCTCAAGTGTCAAGTTTCCTGTCCTAGCTTAACACATTCAGAAGGAAAATGTCAGCAAAAATCTACCTGAAAAATTATCCGCTTGTGTTTTATTTTAGTTATTGAGCGGTTATAACGCTTTAAATGAACCTATGGAGAAAAAGGTGTGAACGTTACACCTAAAAAAAACCTGTATCGTTAGCCTCATATTTGGCGACATCGATGCTAAATCAACTATATAAACTAGTTATGAAAGAGCAATTATTGAATAATTGCTGAACGCTATTAGCGTTTAATGCGACTTCACTAACCAGACGGGTTATGCTAGTCACTACTGTGTAACCTAGGCACCGTTACTAAGGATGTTTTCTTAGCTAGCGCTAATATTAATTAGCGTAACCAATTTTGACTAGCATTAATAGCTTTATATAAAGAGGGCTAACTAATGTAGCTAGACGCGATTCATGTGTCACCAGGTACGGTTTAACCTTTTCACTTTGCTTTTATCGAGCTAGTTTGTTAGTTTGCTAGATAAAACGAAAAAAGTTTTTCCTCGTTTTTTGGAAATTATATTCCAAACAATGGCGTTATATTATGTGTCGGGTAAAAAAACAAACATCAGAGAGCATGCTAGCTATCATAGCGTCCGTTGTTTCAGTGCAGAGACGTCGGTCCATCTCCAGGAACACAGACTTGAAGGCACCGATCCCTCACTTCTTGCCGATGCGGGTAAAACAACACGGATCCACAGAGCCGTGCACACGTCGTCCATTTTCTTCACTTTCTTCACTTCCTCAAAAACTGAGTGCCACATGCACAGACTGTAAGCGTGTTTTCTTCACCCGCATCATCCTCGTCAGTGTGCGAGCGAGTCCCTGCAGCAACAGCATCACCACTGACTGTCAATAGGGCCGTGTATGCTAGGGGTGGGAATTACAGGGTACCCCACGATTCGATGTGCAATACATGGTCCATGATGCAACGATTCTGTGTTTACCAATATAAAGCAAGACAAGCATATAGATACATCATGATATCTGTATAACTGAAGAAAACGTCTGTGAAAAGTGCTGGATTTCTCTATTTAGTCACAACATAGAGAATGTAGTATACATTCTCTATCACCTATGTATTATATATATATATATATGTATATGTGTTATATATTACAAGTCATCCATAGTATAATTTTGTATATGTGCTTTACATAAATATATATTAATATACTGTAAGTAACATCCATCCATCTTCTACCACTTTATCCTCCACATGGGGGAGCTGTGCCAATCTCAGCTGACATAGAGAAAGGCTTGGTACACCATGGACAGATTGCCATTCATGTCATTAATATATACTTTATACCAGTGGTTCGCTAACATTTTATTATAATAGAATTAATAAAACATTTTTGGAGTCAGTTTATACTCCTAATCAGTTGACCTGTCTTATCTTAAAGATCTTGTGTGTAAGAATCAGAGACATTTAAATGTAATAACCAGACGACTCCCCACTTTTATGGTGGCTTTCATGTAGCAGAAAGAATGTAATTTTTGTTGTAAGCTTTTAGTTGAAAACATGAAAGGCACACCATGTCTCTTTGTGATGTAGAAACATGACTGCGCAAGATGGTGACCTATGGAAAGCAAAAGTGATGTACACTCACTATACAAATTACTTATGGCTAGTATATTAAATTTCTGCAAATTAACACTCTGAAGTGTTAAATACTGGACCTTAAATCTGTGCTCAGGCCCCCACTGCATTCATTACCAATTCATGTAGATTAATTAATGAAAAACCAGGGAGTTAATTTCAGCATATATGTATATATTATAATAACATTACATGTTCATTAAAAAACAAAAAAAAAACAATTATGTGAATGAAATCTTGCTCTAGTGTGAGGACTACGTATACATTTTATTGCCCATATTGAGGGGCGGGGCTATATCTTTTCTCCGCCCTTGTTGTCCATATATGGTTAGTCTGGCGATCCGGCGTGCGCCTTCATCCACCCGGCAAAAAATTGGACACGAGACGTCGGTGTGCTCCGGAGACCGGTACTGATTTTCAAGGTAAGAGCGATATTAACGCGGTCTGACAATTCACACTCAAATAGGGGACACACACACAGTTCATAAGAACAAAACACCGGCTTAAAAAACGTTCGTTATTCGCCGAATTAGCCGCCTTCAGTGCTTGCCATAGCTAGTTGGGCCTTGCGTCAAGTGAGCTTTAGCGGCACAGGCCTGTCAATGGTTGCTCATTGCCGCTATTAGCTTAGCTAGGAGGCTAACGCAATTAGCGAACAGTTTTAAAAAATATATATATATATATACATAATAGATATTATTTGCCTCTCTTGTGTGACACCGTTATGGCACAATGCGTCGACTGTCCTGACCTAGTCATGTCGTCAACTTGACATTCTGACGTGGGATAAAAATGTACTGCCATTGTTAGCGGCATTAGCTTCCTTTAGCCGCGAACAGCCGGGCTTTATTACGCGAGGAGGACAACGTGTGAGCAGGTGGGACTGAAAGGGGTTAGCATTTCCTCTACGTTTTACAGTCCGTCACACTGTTCCGTTAACTGTATCAGGCCTTAAATAAAGATCGACCGAGCGGTGTTCGTATTATTAGAAACCAGACATGAGATGAATCGGATGATTCTTTACGCAATACATTAATGACGATGCTTCACCGGTACTTGGGTATTCCCACCAGTTTCTGTCAGCGATGAGTCATTTTTATCCAGTGTTATGCTGCCAACCTGTAACTGGTTATATAGCTATAATCTTGCTGTTGTATAAAAACATACAGAGAAAATGTCACATATTTAAAGACCATAACAGCGGGGTGTAAGTGTAAAATACAGCCTATTTAAATCTTTATCAGCTTTTGTAGGCAATCAAGAAGTCATTTATGTTAATGTTAATTTAGGACTTTAATACAGTAAATACGGGGTTCAAATAAAATGCTGCGGTTTAAAATGTGTATTTTAAACGAAAGTGCTTAGTTTTAGTTTGTACTTACTCCTTTTATTTGTATTTTATGTGCATTACACTCACTGACTGGTCTTAATTCCCTGGACTGCTTGTTGAGATCCAGGGAATTGAGACCAAAATGTGTTGGTTGCCAGTGGTTTATCAGATATAGGTCTGTCCTTTTACGGACATCTGCCTTGGAATCAAGGTGCATTCTGATATCTGATGTTCAGAGTAATATGTGTCCTCTTTGTTAGCTCTGCACAACCATGCCATCCGACTTGGCCAAGAAGAAGGCAGCAAAGAAGAAGGAGGCTGCTAAAGCTCGCCAACGTACCAAGAAATCTGATGAACTAAATGGAGATGGTGACCAACCAGAGACCCAGCAAAATGGAGCAGAAAGCAATGGTGAGGGGTGCACTGATTTTTTTTTTTTATTTTCTTTTTTTTTTTACTTTAGTTACTGTTAAAGGTTTGGTTGCGGTGAAAACAGTTGAACCTTTGTCTAACCTTTTGTCCATAAGTGAAAAGTTTGTCTCTATTTTGTTTGACAGACATTGCCAGTTTGACCCAGGAGCTGGATGAGTTTGAGCTCCGGAAGACCGAGGCACGGGCTGTGACAGGTGTTCTTGCTTCCCACCCCAACAGCACTGATGTTCACATTAGCAGCCTGTCGCTCACCTTCCATGGGCAGGAGCTGCTCGCGGACACCAGCCTGGAGCTCAACTCAGGCAGACGCTATGGCCTCATCGGACTTAACGGCACAGGTATTTGGTTCATCAAACGTGGTACATTTGCAGTGGTGTCTCTATTTATAGACGGACACGGTGTTTTCTGACAATCACGGACCTCTTCAAGACATGTTGAACTGCTAGAGTTGTAGGAGGCCTAAAAGAAAAAGCCATTAAAGTTATTATTCTGTTTCAGGAAAATCCATGCTACTCGCAGCCATTGGGCATCGAGAGATTCCCATTCCAGAGCACATAGATATTTACCACTTGACCCGAGAGATGGCCCCCAGTGAAAAGACGGCTCTGCAGTGTGTCATGGAGGTTGACGAGCAGAGGATCATGCTGGAGAAGGAAGCGGAGAGACTTGCCCATGAGGACTGTGAGTTACTTGTGATTTTCAATATGCAATAATAAACTGCAGAGGGCACAAGAATGAGCTGTCTTGCAGGTACTTATGCCGTTGAAATCAATGGTAAATGTATGTCTTTCCATTTGTAGCTGAATGCGAGAAGCTGATGGAACTGTATGAGCGTCTCGAAGAGCTGGACGCAGACAAGGCAGAGGTGCGAGCCTCGCGGATCCTCCACGGTCTGGGTTTCACTGCTGCTATGCAGCATAAAAAACTAAAGGACTTCAGTGGAGGATGGAGGATGCGAGTTGCTCTAGCTAGGTGAAAACAAAGTTTATATTGACATCATTCACTAATATACGTAAGCTGCTTTGTGCCGTTCAATTTGTTCATAGCAGATGATTCTTAAATTATTTGAACATACTTGTTTTATTTAGTGTATAAATAAAATTTATAAACATTTTATTTAATTTTACATGAGTGTCTACATTGTTTTTGCAGAGCTTTGTTCATCAAACCCTTCATGTTGTTGCTGGATGAGCCCACAAACCACTTGGACCTGGATGCTTGTGTGTGGTTGGAAGAAGAGCTCAAGTCGTGAGTCCCACATTATTTTTATGTCTTCATTAGTCAAATTAGTTACCTATGTGATTACCGTGTTTATGAAATTGGTTATGAATTAAACCTTTGTGGTTCTATTCAGGTTCAAACGAATCCTTGTGCTCATCTCACACTCTCAAGACTTCCTGAATGGCGTGTGCACCAACATCATTCACCTACATCAGCGAAAACTGAAGTATTACACGGTAAGACTACTTGACCCAAGGCCTCTCGTGGTGTCTTAAAACAAAATGACTCATTGCCAGAAGGCTTTAACAGCCTGGAAGCCTTGGAAGTCTGGTGTCTCTTAAACTGTACCCTCTTTGATCTCATTATGCTAAATAAGGAAACTGTGGATAGGCTGTTACTATTAATGTCTGTGGGAAGGCCGGTTGGATGACCATGCAAATTTATTTTTGTTTTAAGGGTAACTATGACCAGTATGTGAAGACCAGGGAGGAGCTGGAAGAGAATCAGATGAAGCGCTTCAACTGGGAACAGGACCAGATAGCACACATGAAGGTACAGGAAAATTCCACGCTCATAGAATGTTGTATTTTAGGGCTTTACTGGATTACGTGCATTTTAAACAAAATATATAAAATATATCAACCTGACAAGAGTTAAGGCTACAGCAAACCTAATCAGTTGGCAGGGAAAAACCTTACATGTCAATGATTTTATTCTACGCAGTCATATGATTCAGAGAGTCCCACACTTAATGTTCCATTTACACCACTCTCCTCCAGAATTACATAGCCAGGTTTGGTCACGGCTCTGCAAAACTGGCACGACAGGCACAGAGCAAAGAGAAGACACTGCAGAAGATGGTGGCATCAGGCTTGACTGAAAAAGTCGTGAATGACAAGGTATTGTATTGGTTTCAGATTCGTAGGCTGGTAGTACTGGTTTAAAAGCTCAGCAGGTTTTGACCCAGTGACACAAACATTTGATATTAACGCTTCTCTCAATCACCCACAGACCCTGTCATTTTGTTTTCCTCCCTGTGGGAAGATTCCTCCTCCTGTTATCATGGTTCAGAATGTGAGCTTCAAGTACAGTGACAACACAGTGAGTATACTTGGTATTGTAGCGTGTTCACTGTATGTATGGGTTGATATTCTCTGTCTCAACCACCTGTTAAATGTTCCCTGTAGCCACACATATATAAAAACCTTGAGTTTGGGATTGACTTGGATACACGAGTAGCTCTGGTGGGGCCCAACGGAGCAGGAAAGTCGACATTACTGAAGCTGCTGATGGGAGAGGTTGGTTTAAGTTCATTTTTCCAGGATCTGACAACAATGTTTTTTTTCCCTTTGTCTCTCTTTAGAGTTGCTAATGTCTTGTATTTTCTTGTTTTAGCTCCTACCCACTGACGGCATGATCCGCAAACATTCTCACGTCAAGATTGGCAGATATCATCAGGTAAATCATAGGTTGCACTAACATCTAAATCTGGGATAAAATCAAAGCATTTCCTAAGAAACAGTACATTTTAACATCTCCCAATGTGTATATTCCAGCACCTAACAGAACAGCTGGAGCTGGACCTGTCTCCTCTGGAGTACATGATGAAGTGTTACCCTGATATCAAAGAAAAGGAAGAGATGAGGAAGATCATTGGTCGCTATGGCCTGACAGGAAAACAGCAGGTGGGAATGACTTTTTCTCAAATGTACTTAATGGTTAAAGAACAAAGAAGAATCCTTGGGGATTAACACCTGAAACCATCTTCTAGGTCAGTCCCATCAGGAACCTGTCAGATGGTCAGAAGTGTCGGGTGTGTTTTGCCTGGCTAGCCTGGCAAAACCCTCACATGTTGTTCCTTGATGAGCCCACCAATCACTTGGATATCGAGACTATTGATGCATTGGCAGACGCAGTCAATGAGTTTGATGGCGGCATGATGCTAGTCAGCCACGACTTCAGGCTAATTCAACAGGTACGGATTACGATTAGATGGATCTGTGTATGTTTGTTCAACAAATAAGTAAAACTTCATTATGACCTGCACTATTATAATCTCCCATCTTCTCAATGCCAGGTGGCTAATGAGATCTGGGTGTGTGAGAACCAAACCATCACAAAGTGGAAACGGGACATCCTGGCCTACAAGGAGCACTTGAAATCAAGGATTGAAAATCAGGCACATGACATCTGAAACGGCCGCACACTGAGCCCACTCCTTTTGTCCTGCGTCATGCATTTGATCTACAAGCTCACAGAAGGCTGAGACAGGTTTGCACTGCAGGAAACATCCCAACCAGAACTGAAACAATCTCTTATGCATCTTATTGAACACGTCTCTTCAACATATTGTACTGGTTATTTTCAGTTTTCGGTTTCACAGTGCTGCATCTTGCTAAACCCAACCCCACTCCCTTCACCTCAGGCTGCACTCTTGATTGGCTGATTTCACCTGAACCATCTTGGTGCATTTTGGAATGCATTCCATCGTGCTGTGTTCATAGAGAAGTTTTATTTTTCCAAATGTTCTGTTTTTTCCCCCCGCCATGTATGCAGCAGCTTTTAGGTCATATTTTATGATATTTAAAAGTTGACTTTTGTTCCATGTAAAACATTTCGGCCTTATTTAACAATGTAATGCAATAAAGGATTTGTCTGAATAAACAGAACATTACAAATGGTATTTAGATTGAGAAAACCTTTATTCTTCAACCCTGATGAATACAGTGGTCGTATCCACAAATCAAAAGGCTTTAAGGGAAAATAAACTATTTTACATCTCTGTAAACAAGAGGACAAAACTACATGTGAAACGAAATCGCTTTGGATTCTGATGTAAGCTGCATGGCTGCATAGATCCTATCGATACAGTTTTATGACTAAGTAATTCTCTCGCCATTTCTCCACGTAACTAAATAGCTTTACTCACAAAATGAATATTGGTATTTCTTGGCAAACAAAAGAATCTGAAGGATTCTTGAACAAACATGAGGCCAATGCATCTCCAGGATGCAATTAAACTACAGCAAGCCAGGTGAAATACATACAGGTGTGATTTCAAAATGTTGTCTGGACCTTTTTAGAGGGACTAAAACTGGAATGGAAACATGATGTTGGACATTTAATGGCAAACAAAACCATAAATATTTTTAATTTAAACTTAAAACAGTGGCGATCAAATCCATGATAAACTGAATTTTACAAATGCTAAATAACAAGTGTTGAACATGATGGTTTCAAAACTGGTCATGCTCTAGCTTGTACCAGAAGGTCTTGCATGTACTAATAGATCAACTCATAGATCAACTAATCTATCATGAACTGAGATGTCCAGTTCTAATACTAGTGATCAAATAATGACTGAAATGAAATCATATGCCTTAATGTCTACCAAATTATCAACCACCTTAGGTTGAATTAATTAGTTCACTGATTAATCATTTAATGTTATCAGCCTATTTTAAGTCTGAAAATCCATGCCGTTATGTTGCATTACCAAAAAAAAGTAAATTTTTTGCACCAGCCAAGAGAAACTGCCGTCTCCAACATACAGGTCTGCACTTAAAGCTCCGAAGTTTGTCAGGTGGCCTTCTCCAGAAAAGCTGCAAGTAAATACTGCTTCTATATACAGTATGTAAACATGTGGCCTAACTGTTAAACACAAGCCTCTTGTTAAAGGTTTCAACTTGGCATGCATGTCTGACCCATTAGTGGCACTAGCTGCAGTTGAAACGCTGCAAGTTGGAGTGCTTTCATTACGCTGTTTCCAGGTGAGGCTAGAGGCAGCGGGGGTTAAAAGAGGACCACAACAGTCGGCGACGGCGCTCTCGGGGATAATATGCGAGGACCAGTCGAAGGTAGTGATGCTCACTGGGCTTCCCATTCCTCATCTGACACCTCATCAGGTGGGATGGTGCGAGTGTGGCAGGCCTGTATGTTGCTGATGTTGGAGAAAGAGAGGAGGTTCGCGATTCCAATCAGGCTGACACCGGTGAAGTCCAGATTCACCCGAGCCAGGTGCATGTGTTTAAGAAACTTAAGACCTAAAAACAAAAAATACCATTAATTACAATGTTTTACAAATAAGCTCACGATGAAATATTTGGTTCAGCGTGTGTCACCTTACCGCGGTCTGTGATCCGTGTCCGTTTGAGGTTAATCTTAACCAGCTGATTACAGCGGATCAAACCTCTCTTCACTACAGAGTCTCCCACCCGAGTGTTGGCTAACCCTAACACCTGAAAAAACAAACATTAAACATCACCACACAACCATACAAAGAAAAATGTCTTCATTTTCTTATGCCTGCCCCACACTAGAGGATAATTGGACAGATTTCGATCCCCAGCTGGCCCTTCCAACAGCGATGGGTTGATTTTAACAGATTATCCTGTAGTGTGAGGGATCAACAGGCACACTTTGCACTTAGCGTCATTGGACGTATCAGAGGCTTCTCGATTTCAAAACAAGTATTAAACACAGAGTATGTATTCTATATATACTGTATGTATAAGCGGAAGTTAAATTTGTAAATTAAGAACGACGACTCCCACATAAACATCATGCATGAACCAACTTTAAAACATCTGTATCTGTGGGAACTTCCTCAGCTGACTGACAGTTCCACACATTTGTTGGTCAACTGGTATGGGCGGCAATGTTTGTTGCATTCGATGTTGTTGTTGGTAAATTCAAAATCCTAAAATCAGAATGACCAGTGTCTCACCTCAAGATGCGGCAGACAGACGATAAGTTCGGCCACTCCTCGGCTGGTGACGGCCGTCTGGTCCAAACACAGATCCTGCAGTTTGTGCAGCCCATGCAGAGACGGAAGTCCGGCATCTGTCACCTGAGTGTTACTGAGTGACAGCTTCCTCAGCCTGCATACATAAAACACAGTGTCTGTGTCAACGTGGCTGTTGTGATGGTACTCAGACACCTGTTTGGTTGTAATGTGTAAGGTAGAATGGTATGGTACTGACTTAGTCAAGGAGGAGAGGTGTTTAACTCCTTCATCTGTGACTTGGTTGTAATCCTTCAGGTCCAGCTCTAAGAGCAGGGACAGATTGGAGAGGTGAGACAGCCCAATATCGCTCACAAAGAAGCGTCCAGGGAGGATGAGGTGGGTCAACTTTAGACCTGGAAGGAAGGTAGAAGGCTTTCTATAAGTTTGATTTGACGAACACTTTGTCTGCTCATTCCTGATCGTTCATTCCCAGTTACTCACCTGAGATGATCTGCAGGGCATTGTTGCCATCGTGAAAGCGAATTCCCCCCAAACTGAGGGAGGACAGGGCAGGGAGGGTGGCGATGTGCATCAGTGACTCCTCTGTCACGCCAGTTCCATCCAGGTTGAGTGTCTGCAGGCAGGGCAGCTCTGCCAGAGCTGAGATATCCTTAATCTGAGGAAACAAGACACATCAAAACAAGAGGTTGAAAAGAAACAGTACATCAAAAGGCAGTAAGGACTAACTGCTGAAAGTCTGCATTGAAAACGATGGCATGGTCTGTGCCCAGCGGGGCTGAAGTACCTCCGTCAGCTTGATGCTGAGGTGTCGCAGGTGTGGCACACAGGCAGGAAGGACTGCCAGCGTAGCTTCAGTCACTGCCGTCTCATTCAGGCTGAGCTGAATGAGGCAGGACGGAGCCGACTGGAGGTACATCACCATCCCAGCATCGCTCACTTTGGTCTGGTCCAGAAACAGGAGACACAAACTCTTCAAACCTTTAAAGAGCCACAGGAAATGGAAAAACAACTATGATGTGCAAGAAGATCACAAAGGGAAAAAAAGCAATGAAACACCAAGTCTTTGACTCAGAGCAGCTTAGGCTAGGGGGACTTGCATTCTTGCACGGAACTCTATCTACTATTGAAGCAGTGTTAGATAATGTGTTTTCCACATATTACAAGTGTCTGAGCCTCGGTCAAAGCACTGACCTGTGATGTGCTGCAGACAGGAGTCGGTCAGTTTGCTGCAGGAAGAGAGGTTCAGGTACTGGAGTTTGACCAGGCTGGACAAGATTGACAGACCAGAGTCTAAATAGAAGGAGTTCAGGAGTTAAAGAAAACACTTGTTGCAACAGCCTCATGTAGAAACTACTTTCTAGGATGAAAACCTGTACCTGTGATGAGAGGCGAGTTGACAAGACTCAGGTGCTTGAGTACTGTAAAGGCCCTCAACTGCCGCAGGAGCTCGTTGGTGGAGTACGGGTAGCAGTTAAGAACAAATTTCTGCAATGGGCAGCCGAAGAAGAGCTCCAGGGTGCGTGGACGAAGAAGCCTTTCGCGGGACATGTGGTTGAGCAGAAGCTCTGCTAGCTCAGGGGTCAGACATGCCAGACTACTGCTGTACTGCATGCTGGGAGCTGAGAGAGTGGGGACCACAATGAGTAAACAATGAGACACAGTTGACTGAAAATCACAGAATGGTACTGTTGGATTCTCTGTGGTCTCTCACTGGTCATGAGGTGCACGGTCGCACGGGTAGCCAAGGCACATAAAGATGGTACGCTGAGTGTCCTGTAGGGCCTTTTAGGAGGCGACGGCTGCCCCTGTGAGGCACTGGGGTCGTCTTGCTGCGCAGCTCTTTGAAGACGTTCAACTGCTGCCAAACCTGCAGCTCCAGGTGCAATCTGACCTCCTGCATCCTCGGGAACTGCTTGGTCATCTGCTGCAGCCTCCCTGAAACATGCACATTCACACACACACACATATTACAGTTTGATGTAAATAAGACTGGAGTACACCTTCTAGACACCCACCTGAGTCGATTGCCTTGCTCTGGCCAGTGATGCCTTAGCTCAAATCCTCCTCGAATCCTGTTCTCCGGAAAGAACGGCAGCCTTGGCATTTCTGTACAAATTGACAGTGGCAACATTAGACCACAAGCATAAACTCTAAACTCATCTAACACACTAAACAAGTCAGTCAAAGTGGAAAGAAAGTACTATAACACAACCACATAATCTATATGATTGGCTGTCCAGCTTTAATCACTTAAGGAACTCGGCTCTGATTGGCGAGGCTCAGGAGTTTTGAGCTGCATGTTTGACAGAAAGAGGCATTCACCTATGTACGTCCTAATCCTAATCTTTGTTACGCATGAAACATGTTACTGGGACAGGGTCTTATGTTCTGAACACTGTGAAACTTATACAATGTACAGCTCACAAATTAGTGTACTATTAGTTAATAGTTGTGGATAAAGAAGTGGAGGTGTGGAAAAGAGGGGAGGAGAAAGGAAGGGAAAGACAACAGAATTGTGGGTCGAGTGAGTGTGTGTGTGTGTGTGTAACAAGCCCAGTCAAAGGGAACAGTACCATTAAGCACATAAGGTGGTTCTTCCTCTCGTTCTTCGTCTTCATCAACCTCTATGGCAGCAGCTTCCTCTTCATTATCAGGAACCAACCTCTGGCCTCGCCCTGTTAAGCACCAAAAATACCATGTCGTGACAAAGGGTCAGGTGCACTTCTGATGGTGAAAGTGAAAACACGGTCTACAGCTCATTTTAATTTATCTTCAGATTTTGGGCCAGTTTTGGAAGAACTGGGCAATGTTTTGTTTTTGGGAGTTTTTTTGGGTCCAAATTACAACGGGGAATTCTTTTAAATTTGCTTTCACTCCGAAAGATGGGAGAAAAAAGGTGAAAGTGATCATTTGAGAGTCAAGAAAAAGGGTCATATCATTAGAATCATAACTTTAATTAAGTCATACGTCTAAAATGATAAAAAAATACCCACAATGTTCTTTTTGACATAATAATATCATACCTACCCCAGAAGTGTGAAGGCCCAGACAGTGAAGGACCAGCTCCAGGAATCCCTGCGTAATTCACTGCTTCTTCCCACACTTGGTTGGGTAGTGGTGGTGGAAGACCCGAATCCTCCGGGACGGGAATTTGAGGCTGAGGAGGCACAGCACAGGGAGGAGGCTCATTCTGTGCCGGTAACGGTGGATCTGCAAGATTTGGTGGATCCTGAGGTGTTTCTGGAGGAGTGGTCTGAATGCACAGGGCAGCATTGGGCGTTAGGCCAAGGGAGCGCAGTGAGCACGCGAGTTCTGCCTCCCCAAAACGTTTCCGAGGGAAACCCTGGAGGAGAGAGAAGGACAGGAGGGAAGGGTGACGTCCGGAGATGTGCTCCACGACGCTGCGGAGGGGGGCATCGGCCGGGAAGCGTTCACGGATTGACTCGCCGGATGGCAGCCGAATCTGCAGCAGAACACAAAAATGACAACTCTGTCATTCCTCTGTTTATACTTCTCACACAAGATTTGATAAATTAATTTAACGATGCACATGTACAGTACAGAACAATATCATGCTTGTACATGATATTATTTAGGTAAATGAGACTTGTCTTTATGTTTTGGATATTTTACTTGATTGATATTGTGTTTTATCATTTATTCATTCATCTTCTACTGCTTTATCCTCCACATGAGGGTTGCCGGGAGCACTGGTGCCAATCCCAGCTGATATAGGGTGAAAGGCGGGGTGAGATTAAAATGTTTTATTTATAAATGTGCAAATGAACCATTAACCAATAAGCAAATAAAGTTCTTCAAGGATCTACCATGAGGACACAGTTGTTATCGACATTTGTCTGAATCTGTCCCCCGAGCCTCTGCCCTTGACTACTAGGAGGTGAAGTCTCTGTGACAGCGCCTGTCTGGGTCTTCTGCTGTAAGCTCTTCCGATCCTCAGCTATCCGCTTCAACACCAACTCACGCTCCTGGCACGAAAAAAAAAAAAATTCATCATGTGTTTGCTGATATATTTTCTCTTTTGCCAGCTTCCTTCTCCACCACTGACCTGTTTCTTTTGTCTTCTCTCTGCTCTGGCTTCCTGAGCAACACGTTGTCTTTCTTGCTCTTCAAAGTCACTTTTATCCTGTTTGATGCGAGACTCAATGGGCAGTGGCTCTGGGGACAGGTTGCCTGATTTTGATGGTCTCAGCACCAATGAAGGGCTCGCTGTTAAAGTCAGGGACAATCGAATAGTTAGTTTACAGACAACCTAGTCTAGGATACGACTGTTGAGCCAAAACGTAATAGTGCTAAACCTTGACTGCCAGTGGGAGATGCTTGTTGTTGGGAAGTGTCTGTTGCCTCTTTAGGTGGGTTGAAAGCAGAAAACGCTGTCTCAGCAGGCTGCGGTGACTGCTTGACCAGCTTGTGCCGTGGATACTGACCCTGTAAGAGCCTAGTAATACACAAGAAAGGACCACAGCATTTAGTGAGGATGTTTTCTTTGAAAATGAGAAAGACAACACTGAATGGCAACTTAACTCACCACTCAGCTGCATCTGGCACTGAGAAATGCCCCGCCTGCACAGCGGCCTGGATCTGTTCCTCTGTGAAACCCATCTCACTGAGGATGAGGAATAACTCCCCAATGGTCTGTAAAACAAAGTCAAAACACAGATGTTTGATTAAAAATGGCCAAAAGGGCTGAGCAAAGTACCCAATCCCCCATTGTTCCCCAGGCACTGCTCAGTGACAGCCTGCTGCTCTTAATTCTATGAAGGTTTCAGGATGGCCTGAATGCAGAGAAGGAATTTCCCCTGTGGAACAGATAAATGACGAATGATGTTATGACAGTTTTGTGTTTTGTGCAAATATCCGACTTTGCCACAGTAACACCTTTTAATAAAAGTCATGCTATTCAAAACAATTCATCTACCACATCTTGTTACCTTATTTCGCTCATTTTGAGTTGGATACGATAATCAAGGTTACATACTAAATTGTAGAAAACAAAACTGTAAAATTCTTCAGCAACAGCTATTGCAAGTTTTGGTTAGATTAAACCTTCCACTGCAAAGTTATTTGCTGCAACTTTGCTACCCCCCAGCACATGTGACAGTCATGTGACATTAAGAAAACCATTCGATCACTTTTAATCCCGATCTTGTCCACAAATAGAAGATGCATGGATGCTAAAAACAATTTCGATATTTTGTGTCTCAAAAGCGCTAAATACAATATGTCATCGTTTTGATTTTTTTATCGTGATATTATTGATATCGTGTCCGCGTAGCATATCATGAGTTACCCTGTGAGTCCCACCCCTAATCAATACCATTAACTGTGTTTATGCGTAAACAACATACTGACATATTTATTTTCTCTTTGTTTGTCTCGCAGGCATCAGGATATGACTGAGACTAAAGCTGCAGCAGTTAAGCCATTTAAACATTTTAATTTATAAGTTGTCACTGCATATGTTAGCTCGTCAGAATAAAAACATTAAAATGGATACAGTGAAGTCAGCGAATACACATTACAGAGAAGCAGGGGCTAGCGTGCAGCTAACGCTCGCTGTGTTGTTATGATTGTGCTATAACCAGGCTGTTAACGAGTGGCGTTAGCATGGCGGCTAATAGTTAGCTTGGAAGAGCTCGGCAGCGAGGCTAAAGCTAATATATTAGTAGAGTAGTGTCATGTCAAAGGTGGGGAGGAAACGGTCATCTTACCGAGGAGGTGCCGGCACTCATACCGACGTTTCAGCTATATTGCCGAAAAGAAACTGGTGCCAATGAGCAACGTTGTTGACTTCCTGGGTTGTCCTGCAGCAGTGTCGCCTGCGAATATCGTATGCTAGTAGCTGCGCTGACCTCTCACTTTTAGATTGACAGAATATTCACATCAAAGCAGCCAACCAAAGGCGGACAAATCCAGTCTGCTCCTCAGTTAGCTTACAGAAGCCCCAGCCCCAGCAATGACCATTTATCGCCTCCGTGACCGGACGCGACCAAGTAATGTGTGGAGAATGATTTTGTTGACTCAGAGAATGAGTCATACTCCCGTGATGTCAGTGGAAGATAACGGGACACGGGACTGCAGTCAAGTGAGCCTACATTAAAGGAATTAAAGTTTAACTGTGGATAGCATGAAATATCGCGATATTTTGCGGGCTGAATTTGAGTTGCCAATTATCAATTAAAACAAAAAAAATATATATATATGTACATATATAATATTTTAATTGAAGGGGGAAATTGTAAATAAAATACAAATAAGTATTTTGATAATTTGTGTAGCAATATTATATCGCTTTTGAGACACCAAGTATCACATTTTATGTTGCAAATACATATAATGATATTGTCTATATTCATTGCAGTGTAGTTGAATTGTTCAGTTTATTCAGCATCGTCCTTGTGTAGATGGAAAAACCGGAGTCAGATTGCACAGCCAAATTTCTAAGTCTGTCTGGTATTTCCTACTAAAATATATGGATTTTATTGTTTCTTCTTTGCCTCCCCACTGTCTTTGTGTTATATTTCAAACCATTTATGTATATTAATAATGAAAATATTGCTGAACTGTGATAAACTGAAAATGAAAAAACCCTTATCCATTTTGTGCACCACAAGCACTGGTACCGTAACACCTCACATAAATGAGCACAATTTTATATCGAAAGAAAGAAAGAAGGTGCTGTATTATCAGAATTGAAACATAGTAATTATTTCCACCTGCAATTACAGTAAGTCACCAATAGATGTCACTCCCGCTACATATTGACGTCACCTTCAATAATGACGTTACATCTGCTACAAAATGCAAAACTTTATTGGCCAAGATGATTTAATCAAATTACAATATAACCTTCATCCTCTAAAAGTTAAATTATGTTTCTTTTCACAAAAATATTTTTGTTCTATTCTAAATGTATTAATATAATCAGATTACAACATGCCACCGTGAAAAGTGTAAATCAGATCCTCATTTAAAAGGAAATTCGTCTTCAAAATGTCTAAATAGGCCAGCGTTATTCTCAATTTACCGAAAAAGAAAGTCTCGACACATTTTAGCCAAACAAGTAGTACAACACTGTGTCTCTTGTGTGTCAGCTGATGCAATGGTTCATATATTAAGTGACTAATTTATTGTGAATGGGGGGAATAGCCAGGTGACTACACAGAAAAGCCTTTATTATAAACAGAGCTGCGCAAGTGGAAGACTACTACTGGTTGATAATGTACAAATGTGGAATGAATAATGTGAATTATGTGCTAATATGAACTCATGACAATGTGGTAATTTGATTATCCATATTATTTTTTACAAATATGTGACATATAAGCAATTTTCCACACACTTAAACATACAATTTGCTCTAACTGAGCGTATGGATACTACAAACAAAGAGCTGATATTCGTAAGCCTGGAGGTCTTGTGCCTTCAGTCTGGACATCACATGTATTGTCTATGTTGCAAAGATGTTTAACAGGCCGAGTCAAGTGAAAAATAAAGGTAAAATTTTTGAGAAAAATACATTGAAATGAGATTTATGATGATATTTCACATCATTTCAAAATAAAAGTATTCATTTTGATATGGATTGTTAATTGTTGACAATATAAGCACATTTTTGATGCAAAATGAATCAAAAAACATACAGAGATAATTCATTTAAGTGGTGGGCCTCAGTTTGAGACCTCTGGTCTAGTGTGTAAAATTTAGATTACATTACTTTCATTTGGCAGAAACTGAAATAATAATTATACATATATACATTATATGTATATTTTTCATATGTGAATTGTCCATAAATGACAAGCTAAACTTCTTTAGTGTTTTGACATGCATCTTCACCTGTAAATGTTACTGAATTTTACAAATTGTATCTTTAAGTTTAAATTTGTGGTTTGTTATTTTCATGAATACAGTTTACGTGACTTAATCCAGTCTTAGTAACGGGTAAATAATATAAATAAACATTAATGAATGTATTCATTACTTTTTTGTTGTTTGTTTTAGGAATATTTCTAAAATGTGGACTTGGCCCCAGAGGTTTGATGATGATGATGGTGACGATCATCATCACCCCAGCGGAAATTCTCGTTCATTGTGGCCTTCGTCAGAAAATGAATCATCATGTACGCACGCGCAGCCACTTGTTTCTGGAGGAGGCGACGGAAAAAAATCACAGGAATGAAACCGGAATTTGATTGATATTGTATTCAAAACAAAAGCACAAAAAAAATCAACCTCTTGAATCTTGACTGGATTTCCCCCATCAATTTCATTTGGCCCGCCACTTAATATAAAATTATGATTATTTCTTTATTGTTTTTATTAATACATTACTTTTGCATCAAAAATACGTTTATATTGTCAGAAATGTATCATTCCATGTCAAAACAAACACTTTTATTTTGAAATGATGTGAAATATCATCATATAAATTAGGTCATTTGAGTTTGAGACCCCCTGAATTAAAGGATTTCTGTACCTCCTCCACTCACATTCACCAATGCTGTGGTTGTTTTAAGAAGATTTTTATTTTGAAATATCTATGCCGGATGTGGAAACGTCTTTATTTAAGGCCTATTGACACCGGTTCATCAAGTCATTCGGAGAGAGTTTGAGGTGAGTACCAGACAGCGGCGTGTAGATAAGCTTCATTATCTGTGATGTTCTGAGCGCAATTATGATGTGTCTTCCTCGTGATATTGATAAATATCTTGAAGCGGTGAAGTTCGTGAAGTGCTGACTTTATTTTCCCGTGGAGCGGTTGTGTGTGATGACAGCAGCCACTTTGACTGCCACACAGACACGAGTGTGTCCAACGGTGTCCACTGCAGCTGGTGTGCTACCAGAAGACTGCGCTTTGTTTCAAGGCTTTTTTTAAACAAGATAACATTTAAAGGAGAAGCAGCGGAAACAAGTTAAGGCGTTTGAAGAGAAACAAAAACACTATAATTTCCGTCATATATTTTATGATTTAACATCGCAGGCTAACGGTGACTCTGACAGCAGCAGCAGCAGCAGGTTGTGGTCAAGGATGTCCCCGTCTGTGACAAATCCTTTCCTATGTCCTTAACAAATAAAGGAGGCGTTCAGACTGTGTGGAGACAGAGTGTGGTCAGATTTACTCATTCTTTCAATCATTCGTTCATTAATTCATTGGAGCTTTGCGTTTGAGTGTGTTGCTTCACATGTCATAATCAGGGGCGTTTCAAGGGAATTTGGGGGCCTCATGCGAAAGACAGCTTGGAGTCCTTCGTCAACACCACTTAGTAGTTGTTAAAAAATGTAAAAATAAAACAAACAAAAGAACTCCAGTTTGGAAATGCTGGCTTTGTTTTTGTCTAAAATCAACAATGACTTCAGAATCTTAAAAAAAAGAAAAGAAAAAGGGGAACCATATACAAACAGATTTTTTCCCCAAAGTGCACTGTGACCAAAAAGTGACATCTAATTTCTCCTTGCAAATTGCAGTTGTTTGCGTGATCACTGAAACATATAAAGCCATGTTCCCACCAAGGTTATAATAATTTTAGTTTTGAGTCGTTTTTAGTTTTTGTAAATGCTTAGTTTTTGTTTTTTATAATATGGGGTATGCAAGATGCAAAAAGGTCATAGTAAATGTTGAGCGTCATAAAAACCAAATAAAAGATGCCATTTTTTTGCATTTCCATTAATAGTGGGGTGGAGCTAGACCCACGACACGAATGACTAAGTAAAGGTACTGTTTTTTTACTGCTATTTTCTCAGTTGCAATGCAAGCCAGACCGAGGACTTTATCGTTCCAAACTGTACCAGCGCCGTTCTCCATTGTTTTTGACATAACGATGACATCAAATCAGTAGGTCGTAGGTCAGACCAATACTTCCCCAGACCTTATCGTTCAAATTCAAAATATTAGAATTATTTTATGTCATTTAGCGGAACGACCTCATCCTTTCCAGACTCCTACTCAGTCTCAGGTTTAAGTTCATCCCTCCTTTTCAGGAAACTAAAGTGGCCTTTAATTACTAGAAAGGGTGTTGGTGTTCTTCGCTTGCAGTAATCATCCTCTTCAATACTCAAAACATGCATTTTGGCTGCTTTGTCTGGTCTAACTGCTGTAGAAACTTGCCAGCACAAAACACTTTTGTTTGAAATTGATTATACACGTATACAAACGTACTTATATTTGGAATATTCAATTTCTCCTACTTGATCTTCAAAATGGTTTCACTTTGGACCTTTCATGCTTCTTTATATGTATTCATACCTGTGCCAATGTTCTTTCTTATCTTCATGAATAGATGGATTTGATTAAGTGGAGTTTGAAGATCGTGTGGTGATCACGGATCGTGTGAGTAACACGGAGAATATATTATGGTCTGAGAGCTAAAGAGGAAAAATTCTACACGATTATCTAGTAAATATGAATCACGTTGCGCGGGTCGAAATATGACGTTTTTCACAACGCAAGTTGTGCGACATGGGAGTACAGTGTCTAGTGATGGAGAATAAATCGTGATTTACATCCACACCACTCTGTTTTCATTAAGAAGATTGAAAATGCCGCTGGCTCCGCTTATAGTTTGAAAAGTGCAAGTCAGCGTTTGAAAACAATTACGCAGTTTTACACATTCGCTCTCTGATCAGTTCTATCTTCAGATTGTAAGGGAGGGGCAGGACTATAAGCAGGGGGCGTGACTTCAAGTTGTCTAATCATCCAGAACCACATGACACAAAATAAAAGAAAAAGAACAGATCAGAAAAGTGGTCAACCACACCTTTATCTGTCACAAATATTAGGCTTATTTATCCACACAAGTCAATTGTTTATTGACTTCATAAAATACATTTATGACTTTACCACATTATCCCCCAGTTTGGGAAATGTGGCCCCAGAATTGTCCCTCTGTCACGTGGCTCGTACCCTCCAGCAGGAAGGAGGAAGGATGTGTCAACTCTGCTGAGTCACCAGTATCGTCTCGTTGTGCACTCCAGGTTATTCAAGGAGAAACAAAAGCTGTGATACAGCATAAAGCGAATATCTTTTCCTGGCGCGTATTAAATGTAAATTAAACAATGAAATGTCCTTGAAGTGCTCGGAATAGGGCACTCTGAAACATTTTAGTCACTGAATCTGCCTTTGTTCCATATCTGAACGACATCTGATCTGAAATTTCTTTGCAGCTTGGCTTTCTTTTGTCACACGATCCGCTGCGGTGCTTGAACTCTTCATCTTATCTTTTTTTTACAATCCCACTTTCAACTCTTATTTGTTTTCTCTGCCACAGTGGAATTTGTCAAATAGACTTATTGTTATCGGAGATAAAAAAAAAAAAAAGAAGTCAAATCAGCGCGTCTCCACATTCCTGTTGTGAAATGCTTGGTCATGCAGAAGAGAAGGAAGGAAAAGGTAGATAATAGGCTTTGTTTTTATCATGGCCTATTGATGCTTTGTGTTTGTTTTACCTTCCCCTCTGCAGATAATCAGATCCATTATTTTGTCTGTAAACACATCAAGCCTAAAAAAAAACCAATCCAGACCTAAACACCATGATTTTTGACCTGTTTACTAAATACTATAGAGTTGTACAGTTCAATTCCCTCAAAGAAACATGCAAAGTTTAGTCCTCTTTCATTCAAGAGGGACTAAACATTCAAGTACATGTTGGCTCAAATATCTTTTTTTACCCCAATCCCATCTACCACTGCTGTTCCCACAGGACTATAAAGCTAAATTCTCATGCCTGTTTATACTCAGTCTTTATACTTGAAGTGTAATCACGCGACGTGTTGTTTCCCAGGAGTTTAATAAAAGGATGATTTGTGTTTGAGCGCAGTACGAGATGTTAGGGCCTTTTGTTTTGGTTGTGGGAGCTCTGTGGATATTTTATTCCTCTCATAAATACAGTTATTATTATTATTGCAAGCTTCACATTATTTGCATTATTTTACGACAATCTGCTTTTAAAGGGATAGTTTGGCTGGCAACTGATTTTAGCCACTTAACCAAAGACAGAGCAATAAAATCGAAGTCAGACTTTTCCATCAGAAAACTGATCTGTAAACCATTCACTTTCCCACAGCAAAATCCATAGAGAAAATCAGCAATTTTACATCCCAGCACACAGGAGCTGTTGATCCACTGCTGCTGTCATCAGTAAATTGAAATGTGTTATTTTGTGACTTCCTTGTTTGAAATCCTGCGCTGATTTACCTTAGTGACGCAAACTGACCACACGAGGCAGCAATAGAACAGCAGCTCCAGTGTCCCCGCGAGCTAAAACCACTGATTTTCTCTGTGGACTTTGGTGTGGGAGAGTGAGTGGTTTAAAGACTTCAGTTTCCCGTTGTAAATGACGTCAACATATCCTTAAGATATCGTAGACTTGAGATGATGTGGATTTTTGTTATGTTAAGTGTCAGAACCTTGTTCACACCCTTTAAATGTAAATATAGAGAACAAGGAGGCCTTGGCTAACTGCTGATCTATTTAAAGGGAACAAAGACTGGACTTGGTTGTAGGTATTTAACTTAAATGAGCTTATTGTTGAGGTCATTGACGTCACTTCTTTTGTTGGTGCCCCTGGCTGTTGTAATGGCTGTCATTGGAGTCACCTGAGACCATGCTGGTCAATTAAGGCCAAAGCTAAATCCACACTCATGGGTTTTAACACATCACTTTTTCTACCTATGAGTTACGCTTCTGGTTGTTAAACCTCCTGAGAATAGAGGACATAACAGCTTTAAAGGTGGGGCATGAATGGCTTCATAGTTGTAGAATGCCCAGTTTCTCTACTTTAAAACCACCCTTTCCTATCCATCCATCCATCCATCTATCTATCTATCTCAGATTTAGTCTTTGAGTTTGTGGCTGTTGCATTTCCATGTGGTGTACTTTAACTAATTTGGTTCCAGCTATTTTAAGATATTACAAATGTGTTCTTTTTTGGCACTTGGCATTAGTAATGTTGCCTTACTGACTCTTCTCTTCTCCTCTGCACACCTCAGCAGTGTGCCCTTTTGCTGGGGTCTGTCATCTGCCTTGTGTTTGGAGACTCAAGAGTCAATTTAAAGTTATTAAAGTCTCACTTTTTGTATAGGGTGTGGAATCTTTACCATCAACGTTTATTTGAATGGCGGATCATCAGGAAACCAGAAGCACCAGTGTGTAAGATTTAGTTGTATTTAATTGTAACACCCTTCCGTTTCATAAACAAATCGGGCGAACTACTGTGTCCTTCACATACCAGAAAGGATATCGTTCTTCGTTTGCATAGTAAGCTTGTGCTTCAGAACATGAAACGCATGCTCTGGATGGTTTGTCCGTTGAGGCTGCTGTAGAAACGGTTGTTTTATATTTAACAGTGATTGAGGATTGTGCAAGAGGAAAATCGCAATGTACGTTTTAAGAACTTGACCAACTTTGGGTTGCAGAGGAAACGTCGTGTTTGGTCATAGTCTGTCCATGTCTTCATTTCATTTTATATCAAACAGTTCTTTATTATAAACTTGACTTTGACAGTGGAAAAAGTTTCTATTTTGAAATGTGCGTCGCTCTGCTTCAAGGTTTAAAAAAATACTTGACTGATGAGATGTTTATTTTTTCATAATGGATAGGCATTATATTAGCGTCCTCCTCAGTCTCTCCTCACCCCTGAGACAGGTGCTGTCTAAGCCCAAAGGACGGCCGCTGCCGTCCGAAAGCCTGAAACAGAATGAGGAGTGAGATAAAGATGGACATACATTGACCCAGAGAGCAGCTGTCAGCTGTGAGAGACTGGACTTGCTCCAGTGCCTCCGTGCACATCGAGTCGTGCTGAAGTGCCAGACTCTGCCAGACCCTGACCGAGGCTGCTGTGGCCACTGGGCCGTGACGAGCGGAGAAGGGAGACTGTGATGTCTGCATGTTTGAAAGGTTGAAAGGCTCAGGACGTGAAACGCGTGAGCTATTTCAGGCCCAAACACTCAGAAGCTACAGCGGCACAGCTATCAACATACAGAGAGCCACAGACAGGCCAGCTGTCCGAGGCATACAGCTGCCCCGAGGCCAGTGTTTGTTTTACGAGGATACACAGGAGATTTCATGGGGTCAGGTCACTGGACTCGGTTCTGGTGAGTTTTTCTCAGTCCATTTTTGGACGATTGAAGTTAGGCTACAACATTTTTACCACCTTTTTTCTTTTGTTATGTTATTCTCTTTAATGTAAACTGTTTCTCCTGTGTTTTTTTTTTCATGTCATAGAATATGGCCTAGTTGAGGACTTGAAGGGGGAGAAGAATAACAGGAAGCCGGAGAGAGAGTTTCCGAGTTGTATAACATTTAGGATGAAAGCCACAAAAACTGAAGTTGGGATGTTATTGTGCGACGAAATGTTTTTGGATCAGCCAAAACATTTCCAACACTCTTTAAATGCATAGGAATCTGTTTGGTGGCCTTTTCATAACTTCAACGACAAACTTCCTGTGAAAGGGAAACATTTGGTACTACTAATCCTTTTTTTATTGTGTGTCCTTTTCACTAGTACTGCTTATTGTTGTGTATTTGTTGGACTGTTGTGCTGCCAACGCTCTCTCCTTACAGTGCAAACCCACAGGGAAACCAAACGAGACAAAACAACAGTGTCATTTACAACTTCCGCTAAAATATAAGCCAACTCCTTAACTTCCACTCCTTTGTCGCCAAGGGGAAACTTGGACTATGTTAGGTAACGTTAGCAAGTTCTGGGATTCAACATTGGCCTAGAGTGAAAAACGGTGTTTAAAGTCTACTTCTAACTCTGCATATCGTCCATTCCCATGATCCCACACTGCTTCCTAATCTCATCAAATGTTTTTTTTTTTATTTATAATGAGAGACCCCTAGTGGCAGAAATGACATTCTGTGTATTTAATTTCATCACCTTCATCCAAGAAAAAGTTTAAATTTAAGTCTCGGCAAGGACGAGAGAGGACAGTGTCTCTGTGCTGGGTAAACAAGCGTATCGTGTGTTGGTCATGGCTAAGAAGAAGGTGGCAATCGTCCGTGCGTGCATGAAGTCATCCTTCTTTATATAGTTGACCACTGCAGATTATCAGCACAGTGTTGGGATTGAGGAAAGCCCCAGACTATGAAGTGGACTTCAATTTTTAGCTGCCTTTACTGTGTTTCTTTTCCCCACAAGACTTGCATGTGACTCCATAGTGATCCCACTTCCCAGGGGACAAACGGATCTCCCACACACACTCCTGCAGGGATTGGGTATTTCTATAGCCCTAAGGCTCGCGTAAGCTGATGTGGAATGCAGAACTTATTTAGCAACTTGTTTAGATCACGGGACTGTTCTTTGTTCGCTGCGAAACACAATTATTCCAGTAACTTGTATGACTTTAGGTGGGATTAACGGTGTAATAGTGTTGATTTTTCCAGGACTTGACTAGTATTTATTTCCCCAGCCAAATACGTCAGGAACCTGTGCAAACGTTGACGATACCATGCCAGGGTGAGCAGACAATCCAGATGAACTGCAACGTCTTTCTCAGCTGCTTAGAGATGCAGTGCAGGTGTTCACACAGTGTTCCACAGTTCCTCTTAAAGTCACTCACGGTTAATAATTGAAGACACGTTATTGCTTTCCTGCTCATTTCACAAACGGAGCACACGAACGTGAATAAACATCCTGATGCAGATTTATAAACACATCCAGCAACGTGTGTTTTGTGATGTATGTTACCGTGGTAACCGCAGTGGCATTGCCTACTTCACAAGATCAGTTTCTTCTCATCGTGAGGGATGCTCAGGAGCTGCCTGGTGGTGAATTTCAATCTAAAAGAAAGTCCACAATGACTGTCTGGACTGTGTGATTTGAAATGATCACTGGCTTGTATGCGGTTATAAAAATTTGACTTTTGACGCACTCTCCCCTTTAACAGATGCGTCACTTATTGTCTTGTGTCGCAAAAGGAAGTTGTGTCACTACAGTAAATTGGAATTGACAGACTATTTCCACATGAGGAAACACGGTGTGTAATCATCATGTGGGTAAAGAATCATGCAACTTTATTGCCCGATTTAACCTGTTTTTTAAAAATACTAGGTTCTTATTTTCCCACTTCAACCCCCCATAGGTCTGGATCTTTGTGAGTGGAGTTTGCGTGTTCTCCCTGTGATGTGCGTGGCTTGTCTCCCACAGCTCAAATACACACAGGCTGGGGTTCTTTAATTGGAGACCTTGTGTGTGAATCACGGTTGTTTGTCTCTGTATGATGGACTGATGCCGTGTCCAGGTTGAACCCTGCATCTTTCAGTTTATCCCTGAAAGGTCCAGTGTGTAACATTTGTAAGGGTTTATTGGCAAACATGGGAAAAAACTATTCAGTGTATAAACTGGCTTTTGTAGCCTTAGAATAAACCATTTTTATGTACTTTGTTTTATGGAGGTTGCCATCTTGTGCCGACATGTCTCAACTGCAGCTTAAGCAGACGTGCATTTTGAAACGGAAGCTTATTATGCAAACGGAGGAGAAAGGCTTTGCCCACTTTTAATCCAGTGCATAAACAAATTGAGAAGAAAGAAGAAACGTCAGAGAGAGAGTGGGATATTGTGAAAGTGTTTCTATCTTTTCTATTGTGAAAATGCACTTGGGAAAAGAAGGGGTGAGCATCTGCAGTACCACCAATAGGTGTCATTAATTGTCACACAGTGGAAGTTGAAAGTTTGGATGGATGAATGGATTTGGCAGCAGTGCGTCCCTAGAAATGTCAGTTTAACTGACATTAACGAAATATTGAGTAAAAACGTTTCTTATTTTCACGAAACTTAATCTCCTCCCTATAGGGCTGAACGATTTTGAATAAATATCTTACTGCGATTTATTATTTTGATTGCGATTGCGATGTGAGAGGGAATAGTCATTTTTACATAATCTCATTTTCATTAGAATAACATATTTAAAATGATTTACTGTGTAATATTTGTGCAGGTGTTAGGTGTGTTAGGTTTTAATGAGTCCCTGTGAAGTAAATAAAAAGTTTCTCTTCACACATGATGTATTATAGAAAATAATGGCTGAGAACATGGAAATGAAATTTATGACAGTTTCTCTCCAGTCTCCTGGTCAGATTTTTAGGCGTGTCTAAAATATGGCTCGACGATGCTCAGGAGCCGTTTTTAAGCATAGCTCCCCCCTGAAATACTGTAACAATATAAAAACATGATAATGATTTTTTTTTAAAAAAAACATGGCTTATTGAGCTCAGGAGTGGCTATAGGATGCATTCAATAAACATTTGCATTCCACTAACCTTGCATGCTGTGGCCACCCCGAGGCACCAAGGTTGGAGTAGAAATATTTTTACATGGAAATGTTCAAGTAATTTTTATTATTTATATATTAATATTAATATAATTGAACTTTTTTAGAGTCAAACTAGTAACTAAAATAATAACACATTCTGAGTCACAGCAACTGATATGCTTTGTTAGAGGCAATTATTGGGGTTGATTTTCCTCAATACGCTTGCAGACTGTGTGTATTTATCTCTTTGTGAGGTCCACAAAACATACAAATCTATCTTTTGTGGGGACATTTCGTCTGTGCCCAATGATTTTAAAGGGCTTCTTCAGGGCTCAGACCTGATTTTAGGGTTGGGCATTTGATTGTGTTAGGTTAAGGTTTGGGTAAGCGAATGCATTATGTCAATGATGTGTCCTCACTAAGGTATAAAAACCTGTCTGTGTGTGTGTGAGTAAGGTAGACAGAGACAGATTTGTGTGTCTGGGCAGCGGCCACTGACTCAGTGTTGAATGGGTCCTGGAGTCACATGGTTGCTCGTCAGCAGGCTGGAGGAGGAAATTTAATCCTGAGGAGGAAGGCTGCTGTTATCAGTCGGTGCATGTTGGTGTGAAAGAGCACTCTGCTCGACGAGAGGCTGGACTCCACATGCTCAGCCGGTGCGCACGCTCCACATCTCTAACTCTGGCTTCTTTTGTCTCTCTTTTCTCCCTCTGTTTGTTTTTGTCCTGCACTCTGACCAGCCCCGGGGTCGTTCTTCACAGCAGAGTTCAGGATTGCCCTACAATGTCTGCGGTCGCTTCTCTGCAGTAAGCACTCAAAGGTATGGTACAGTCATGCATTTCTTCATCAGTTATCGTTTTTTCAGATGATCTTATTTATCACTTTACATTGTTATTTTATTTTATAGTTTTTTTTTGTTGATTTTATTGTCCAATTAATTCATTCTATTTACCCCAGACCACCAGAGCTACTATTTAACAGGTCAGGAACATGGGAAACTCAACAAGACTCTTCCTTAGTTAGTGTGACTCTTTCTTTACAATGGAGTTTAGTCAAGCTTGCACTGTTCAGGATCTGTAGCCATAGCAAATAGAGGTGTAAACAAATCCTACTGAGTTCCACAGGTCACACAGCAACAGAAACCCCGTAAACATTTGAGTTTTAGCAGGACAATGTGCTCTCCACTCTGAAATTAGAGCCAGTGAAGACCACTTTTCAGGAATTGATGGCTCTGTCAATGGTATCGTTGACTCTGAGTGAACCAGTTAAATCTGCATCACAACACAAGGACACAATTATTTGATGTATACTTGCAGCTCTTGCACATATCTTCAGCATGTGATAACAGTGTTCATTTTGCACGTTTGTAGCAGTGGTCAGAATGTTCCAGTGTGTTATTGTGTTTAGATATAGATTATCTCCACACTTCTTGGGACAGCCATCACTTTTGTCACCGATGAATCACTCGCAGTCTTTTTCTTTGAAACCCAGTTCTCTAATGAAACCTTAAACTGTGCCTTTCCTCTCTGTCATTGTCTTACATTCATAAATCCAGGCATCTCTGCCGGTTGAGGTTTGGACATTTTGATCAAGCTTCCATTTTTGACCTGGACAGGACACTTTTTTTTTAATGTCAGTTTTTATGTTATTAAACTGTACTTTAATTATACCTTTTTTTTATTGAGTTTGTAGATCACTGACTTGCCAAACTTACTAATTATAGCTGTGCCGAGCTGGCACATCCTAGCTGGAAGACCAGCTAGTTTTAGACGCAGGCCGGCTTGTATTATAAGTTTGAGTCCGTCTCGAACTTATAACATCTATCTGGTCAATTTGAGGGGACATTTTTAACTGTTTCTTTTTTTTTTTTACCCAAAGACTCACATGAGATTAAATGAGGAAAAAAATAATAATTTTGCATTTATATTTAATAATTCTGACAATGCTTTGTCATTCCTGGACATTTTGAAAACTCAAACTCTGTGAAAAGAGGACTCTCAAATTAAAATGCTAGACTAACTAGCAGCAGGAGAAAAAGCCAGCAGCCTACAAATGAAGTCTGGTGTCCTTGTGTCTTCTTTCTATCGCCTCTGCGCTATGTTCCTAGATTTACTATCATTATGACGTGTGCAAGCCAAAAAAAAAAAGTTTGAGTCAACTTGAAAGTACACAAAAAAGTCCCTTTTTTCATTTTGAATGAAAGCAGGAAATTACTGCAGACCAGGTCATTTTTATCAATATGGGACAACATACTCACATATATGGTTTTTTTTTGGTTTTTTTTTTATGAGAAACCAACAAATGTATATGAAGGAATAACCTTCTCTGATATAATCTATAACCTGCCTCTTACACATGTGTCTCATATTCCGATTCATTTGAGGTGAAACCAATTAATATGATCAACCTGTAGATACCAGTGGAGGAAATGCATCTGAATCATGTTCTGAAAATAGATTAAGTGACACATTTTCCATTTTTGTACAATATTGAATCATTTAGATTAGAGGAATATAGGTTAGTAGCAGTTTTGCCTGATGGAGATAATGTTTTGACCCTAATTTACCCTTGGTTTACTTTGGACAGCTGAAGAAGTGTTAAATTAACTTATAATGTCACAGGATAGACATTATACCTGTGGATAAACACCGGTCTAGGCCAATGAAGACACACACGACTTTCACTTAACTTGTACAAAGATTTGACTTTATAGATACCAGAATGATGTCCATGTTTCTTATTTTTAGAAGTCGGTCAGTAGCGGTTACCTTCTTCCTGTTTTTATACTTCTTCCATTCAGACTGTGACTATTACACACTGTTACAGAGTGATACCCTCTCTTTTATTGTGAGTTAATCATTTTGAGTATTTATGTATTCCTATGCATTTGCCACCACTGGGAAAATCCAGAATGAGGGCTTTGAAAGGCGGTAAGGCTCGATGTCACACTCTCTTGTCTGATTCCGATATCAGAAGTCATTTCCACCAAACCTGTGAAGCTATCAACAACACATTTGCGCTAATGCATTTACCACCAAACCACAGACATTATCCCCCAACTGTGTAACAAATATTCTGCTCCCACAGAGAAGAAATAATCATCATTACACACAACATTACTCCGCTAAAATGCTGTTGCTGATTCTACGTCTGATCATATCTGATCAAGTGGTTTTGATAAGTATTGGACAGCTACTGAGACTAAGAGTCATATCAGCTTATCCCTACTTCAATTTCACCCTGGAAAAGGTGTATGAATGATCCCTGTTCTGCGGAGGCATGATGAACTTCTTCCAGGAGAAATACAGAGCATCTTGCCCTCACTTCCTTCTGCACTGTCAGCACTCAACCATGTCCTTTTGGGGCATTTCAGTTGTTACACGAGGAACAATCAGTTCCTTTTTATTCAGTCTTTTGACAGACTGACTGATTGTACCTGACCACAGACAAAGCATTTAGATGATTTGGGTTTATATCTACGTGCCAACTTGGACGTTTACAGTTGGATTATTGTTTTCTCCTGATGGTTGTTGTTGTTATCCTAACGGTATTATTACAGACTTGAACTCAGGTAGATGAGCTGGTTCCCATGGTTTTTGCCCAGGATCCCAGGGTTTTGTAACTTTATGCCTGAGAAGCTGGCCCTGCCTCCTCCACAGTGGTGGGGTCTAGGTTTACTGAGAAAGCAATCTTCAAGAACACCACGCTACTGCCAGCAGTCGTCTCCTTTTATCAGCGTCAATACACCACTTACAGTGTCCTCAGTGTTGTGGAACAGCCGATGGTGTGTAATTAACATTTTGTGCATTAATAAGCAGTTTTGGCACTGCAAACAAAGAGTGTGTCTCAATTTCAGGGTTTCATTCGGGAGGTGATGTCTTTGTTCATTCCAGTTCTGTCTAGCTCCCACATCCTCCTACATCCTTTGTCATTCATCGCACTTCAGTGGAACACACCTTGAGGTTGTCCACTGTCAACAAGGTCGTTGATATGATTGCGCTCAGGCAGCGGGGCAGCTTATCACGTCTTTGATAGCTGCTGCCATAGAGACTTTGATGGAGCATGATTTCTAACTGTGATTCTGAGAAAACAGAAGACTTAAAGGCTGAAGGGAAACCATTGTTGCTAATACGATTTTAGAGCTAATTTCTAAGCACAACTTGTTTGCTTCAATTAATTTTTAGCAACACGTTCTCTGCCATTTGGGCTCTTACACTTCACTGACTTTTTACCAGAGGCGAAAGAAAGTTGGTACGGTCTGGTACAGCACTGCAAAGAGGGGAGAGCAGCTTTCAGCAATAATTTTGTTTCATTTTTAGTTTTAATATTTGGTTGATTTAAGGATCAAGTTGGAACGGGTTGGAAATATAGTAAGAGAGGCAAGGCTGAGATGGTTTGGTGATTAATTGAACAAGTTGTAGATGGAGCTGCCGATCAGGAGCTTTTCCAGACTTGTTGCCATATTGGTAGCATTTAAGTAGCCAGCAGTCCTCAATGCTTGCAATGACACAGCATGATGACATATCTTTAAGAGTAACTCAAGCGCAATGCTTGAATTTGAAAAATGCCAAGAAGTGGTCCGAGAGCTGAGTGAGAGGAGAGGAGGAAGGAGGGTCGTCTGGCGGTTAAATCTGATATGGCGTTGCATCTGTGTGAGGTGTTTGGTGAGACGAGCTTTTCAATCGCTCACACTGCACTTCAATTGGTGGAGAAAGACGGCTCCAGCATCTATAAAATGGGGGAGGAGTCTGGGACAATGAGGTGACAAAAAAGTGCAACACTGATTCCAAGGTAGACTAAGAAAGCCAGTGGCAAAATGTGAATCTAGTAGCTGTTGTATCTATATATAAAAGACTAGACTAGTTCAAAGATACCATGATATGGCCTACTCTCCGTCGTGGAGCACATACTTGTCTCCGATATTTGTGATCTTAACCAAAAGGAAGCAGAGAGTGGGGGTTTCGGAAGAAGTGAATGATGATTATGAAATTTCTGGAATGAGGCCATATATTTTTGACCCGTGAGTATCAGAAGGAGCTGCTGAGGAGAGCGAGAGAGATAGAGAGGCAGGAGAAACGCAGAGAAATCTACATAATGGAGGTGATGGATGTAACCGGAGGGGTGGAGCAAGAAAAGAATCAGACACTGCTATATTGGTATTCGGCCCCATGCATAGGATGAGTCATCAAAAATCTCAAAGCAGATTTAAGGATATAGCTAAAAATGATGTTTTTAGGTTGTATACAGGCCTATAGGTAACAATCAAGCAAAATGGGGAATAATGTTTTTAGTGTTTAATTATTGATGCTTAGTGAATATGAACAATATAAAGCAATGATATATTGGGTTGTTATAAAAGCCAGAATTCAAATCTGTCGCCCATGTTTTTTGTTTTTTTTGCGTGCAAATTATTGTAGCAAAGGAATCTGTGTGTTGGTTTCAGTGGCATCTAGTGGTGAAGTTGCATATTGCAATCAACTGCTCAGCTCTTTCTAAGTCAAATAGAACACTTTAAGGCACTGCACCATACCTTTTTTTTAAATTGCAATAAATGTAATACATTTTTAAAAATGAGAAAATAATGCAATGTACTTCAAAGAAAACCACCATCTTGGAAGTCGGAATGACTAAATTTATAGCTGTATGTTTGGAAAAATTCTAAAGAATAATTTATTCATTGGTTAAATAGCACAACTCATCGCTCCTGTAGGTTATTTTTGTAACATAATTCATCTTCATGAGCGTATTATTATGTGTGGGACTGGTTTCACGAGCTTCTCCGATGATTATCATCTCCGGCTTCCTGCAGTTATTATGCCGTTTAACACAGACGCAGGAATGGCAGAGATGGAGGTTACGGCCGAGACGCGTGCTGCTTATCAGAGGGTCCTCTGCACAGTAGCTCTGTGTTATCTGGCTCTTATCTCACTAATAGCCAATGACCTTGAACGGTGGTGTGGCGGTGCCGCATGGCGTCACGTCATTAATCGCACAAATGAAAAGAGACGTAGTGTCACAGTTTACTGCCACAGTTTTAGGATTAATGTAACCGTCTCCAGTTTGTCTTTTGAATTCAGTCTGAGTCAGTCTGAGTTTCTGAGGAGGGTCCTGGTCTCTTCACACTCATGTCACAGGCAGCACTGACAGTTTTTGGACAATGGAGGTTTTGAAGCGTGTTGCTTTGTGTTTAGCTGAGCTTTGCACTTTAACTCACTAGTTTTGACATGCAGTTAAAAGTGCCGACTCATGGTTTTCATGATAGTATATATGCAGAGTGTGTTGGTCAAACAAACATTGTTGTAGGACGTGCCAATAACAACTGGGCATGCTACGTCACAATTTTTATTATGACAATTGCCTGCGTCAGTAATGACATTTTCATGTCCCTTTTTTTTTTAAACCTTTTGTTTACATTTGTATATACCTTATTTCCTATATACTACATTATTTACTTATGTATTTTAAATGATTTTATGACAAGATTTTGATCTGTTCAACTTTTTCTTTTACACTCTTTAAAAAAAATGAATGGATTGTCATTAACGGCTTACTGATCACTGTGTCTGTGTGTAAATGTGTTGCAGTTAAATGTCCTTGACTTTACATCACCTTGAATCTGCCTCCGTATAGGAAACGTGCTCTATAAATAAAACTGCCTTCGTCCCTTATCTGTACTTTGATGCTTGGAGCTAAATGCCAACATTTGCACACAGTGTCTAATTACAGTCTAACGGCTTAAAACTGGATGACATTATCTCTGTGTATAGAAATACAAAGTCTTTACATTGAATATTTGGTATGTACACAATTCATTGTCGTTAACTGGTTTATGTTGTGGCATTGTAAGGTCATGCTTATTGTTTTTAAAAGCTGTGATGCATGTCATCATATTCAATTGCAATATTTTATGGATTTATGGATTTCCTTTGTACTGCTACGAGGTATGTCCTTATCTTCATATTACTTATTTTTTTCTTTCTTTTAACCAGTTTAACTGCAGCACAAAAAGGCTTTTGTCATATTTGAAGATGATGACTCTGTCAAATGTGAACAACACAATTGTTTACTTCTTACTACTTGTTTGTTTCAGAACAATGTCTCTCAATCTAACATTTACTCAGTGTCATATTGTGACTTGCTATGACAGTCACAGCTGTTCCTTTTGTTTATGGTCATTCTCTTAATGTGACGCCCTAAAATTTGGGATATTGTGTAAGGATAAGATGACGCTTCCTCCAAGTACTACCAGAGGTAGCTTGCGTACCACTGGCGGTACACATACTACAGTTTAACAACCATGGCTTTAAGCGATGAATCCGCACTCAAATCTCAAAAAGTTGTTTTTAAAAGCTTGCGTTGTCAAATACTGTATCACCACGCTTACACTCACTGGTTGTGCTTCATGTTCACAGATTGCTTTCCCACAGTTGTATCACTTTGCCTTCTGGTTTACAAATCCCCCATCTGTGTGTGAACTAACCCCCGGATCCATGTCCATCTCCAGGTTATGCTGCCCAAAAGCTGTCTGAGTCCTAGTGAGAAAGAGAAGGGCTAAAGCCGCACTGATCCGCACCCGCTTTCCAGATCCTCTCCAGCAGCGACTCCACTGCTGAGCCATGAGCAACCCCAGCGCTCCCAACCGGATTACAGATGCTGTGGCAGCTGTTATTCACAGTGTAAGTTGGACGCAGAAACGCCTCGGTGTGTACACAGAGTCGCAAGATGAAACACATGAGTTTACTGGCATTTTTGAGTTGAAAGAAAGCAAACAAAAAAAGGTTTAAATGCTGTTCAGGAGGTGGCGACACTCACATTTAACAGATTATAGTCTCAGACGGTAGCTATTCATACTCCAAACTTGCATTTAGTCAAATTCATGTTTTTTCCACATTTCTGCTACATCAGCTGTCTCTGTCCTCTCTGGCATCATAGTGTGTGTTTTGGACACGCTGTTTCCTCCCTGTGTGCGTGCGTGCGTGTGTGTGTGTGTAAACAATTCTACTCACATCTTCTGTAAAGTCCTCATGACTGAAGAAAGAAACATTAAGACCTGCATTTAAGGTGGCGCCATGTAGAAATCCTCCCATTTCATTACAGAGCTGTTGACACAAAAATAATACTGGCACATGATAATGAAAAAATATAAATGATGCATCGCTGGTGGGATTGATGTGAAAACCATGACGGGCAAAGCCAGCAGAGTGGTTGGTCTGCAGCCAAAGAAAGTAACATTCTTTTGTCTCCAAAGCTTCTCAGCAAGTTCATCTCAGGATTATTAAGATGCTGAAGCTTAAAGTAAAAAAAATAAAATAAAAATCCACATTTAGATTTTCATATTGCAAGATGGCATCAGTTAGTAAAGTTATCATGAACCCCCAAGGATTTTGTGGTTTTGCTTCTTATGGATTTACTCCTCCCCTCTCTGAGCTTATAATATAGCTTATAATATTCTTTGTTTCCCACCACTTTGAACAGTTGTTGGCTGAATGTGTGGAAATGTGTTTACAGCGCGACAGGAGCATATTTTCCACCAAGTCATCAAGACCTCATATCATGAGTTTGTACTTGTTCTCATGTTCAGATACAAAGTTGAGTACATACTCAGTAATGCTCGTACTTGTGGTGTTAACTCAGCAGCATCGGTGTTGTTCTGTCCTGACACAGATCTAGGAAATGTCTTTCCCTTAGCTTTGCACTTCTGTCAGCTGCTTCCTTTTTTCGATAGTCAACAACTGTGTGACCACACTCACGAGCTCTCTGCTTTGTCACTGGACGTACACAACACATGTGCTGTCCAGGTTTGAAACCTATTCCCAGCAGTCAAGACTAAGAATGCACAGTGTTTGAGCAGTGAATGCGGAACCGTCACCACTCGTCCCTGAAATATGTGCTGGATTACACTATTCCTAATTTAGTTTTACCCCTTTTTAATACAAAATAACAAATGTGCGCTTTTTTTGTCATCCTTTTATTATTTAAATTGTTTAAATTATACAAGGCCATGTCAACAAAAACAACAAAACCACCTAAATACGTAGAATACAAAACGCTATTAACTACACATCAGATATAGCCTGTATTTTAGGTAAAACGAAAGGAAACATGAATGATTTAATTCATTTTAACGTACATTGCAAACCAAACAACATTTCATAGAACGTAAGTTTTTATTGACTTCTGTACAGATAATACAATGGAGTTTGTTGTGCTGCGCGTGAATCTAAGAACTCATGGATAGTAAAAACACACACACACACATTGTACAACCATCCCAGTCAAGACATATGAGATGAGATTAAAAGACAAATGTCTCATTATTGCACAGTGAATTAAAGGATTTCAGGGTCAATTTCAAGGATGCAGTTTTAGCTGCTGTTCAGATAATACTAATGCAGAGAATGTTTAACGTTGTCCTCCCTGAACTAAAAGGAGTTCAATTATATCCTTAAGGACCAGGCCTGCTCAGACTCTTTATTGTTAATTATAGCCAGTTATAACCATTAATCTCAGTGAGACACAGTGGACCAGAATATAGTATTGCATAATAAGACTTGCCAGCTGTTGGCGTGGTGATCAAGAAGCTCAGTAAAGATAAAAAAAAAGTGTTTGCTGTACGACTGCGATGTTGTAGTCATTGGCTGTCGTGTTGCCTCCGACCGGCTGAGTTAATTATTATCTCCTTTACAATGTGTGGTTTGTGCGTGCATGGTCAGGGAGAGTTCACATAACCCGCTTTGGATTTTTAAGGGCCAGCATTGTGAAACTGACTAATATCTTCTTCCTTCTCTCAAGAGCTACACCGGTCATGTGACATGGGGAGTGTAACTGAAATAGGAAACAGTATTCAGAGAGGCCGGAACGTCTTGCTTTTACTTTAGACACGAGGGAAGTAAACAGAGTATCTTGGCTGAATGGTTTTATTTGAGGCTGCAGCAGTTTCCCTGTGTGTAATTTGATGGACTTCCTGTATACGTTTAAGGTGAGTTTGTTCAGTTCCTGCAAAGATGATTCAACAAAAACACGAGATAAAAGCATGATTTGAGCGTGCGCGTGTGTGTGTACATAACATGTGGCTCTTATCATCCCGGGTCAGTCATTATACATAATCCAACATAGAGCAAAGACAAACTTTCTGTGCCTATATGAAGCCCGACTCTCTTGTTTCTTTAGGTAGATTTAACCTCGACACGAACTCTGGAGCTGGTTAATGTTCACTGGGTTTCTTAAACCTTCGAGATGCACTTTTACTTTCAGCCAACAGCCGAATGACTTCTGGCAGTTATTAGGAATTCAAGGTAATAATTACAACCTAGTGTTAGTTAAATGCGTCACTATTTAGGCGTCCCCTCTAATGCTGGCAGGTGGGTTACGAAAGGTTTCTTGACAGTGAAACAGGTGGCTGCCTCTATGCCGGCTTAGATGGATAAAATTGTAGATTTTAAAGTAAACAGCTGCCAATAATTAATGGGTTTTTTTCAGTTTTGCATTGATTAAACAAACAATATACAATATAAGGAGACTGGCTCTATCCTTTGGACAGGGATGAGCTAAGTGTGATTCGACACTTAGCTTTTTGGCTGACACACGGAAGTTGAACATTTCTCGGCTTCTGCGAGACACGGTGCAAGGAAACGAAGCAACGGGCAGTTTGGCGACGCTGCTCCATTCAAAGAGTTGACACGTCCACTGTGTACTTGTCCGGTGCCACAAGAACAGGGACTTGATTTGGACTCATCGCGGTCTCTTTTCTTTGGCGCCTCACTCTTGAACACTGGTGACTCGAAAATCAACCCAGGCGTGAAGATTGACTGTGAACTTCCAGCTCTCATCATGTTGTGTACCATATCTTAATGTCTCTAACAACCTAATGACCCTTTTAATGACTCAATGAGTTGCTCCTTGTCTAAACGTGAGTTCTCAGATAGGAGGTTCCTGTGAATTATATCAGTCATGGCTTCTGCAGAAACTTAAGTTCTGCAATAAACCTACAGTTTATCAGCGGAGAATCTCCACTTTAGATAAAACAAAGTGGAGAAAAGACTTTCTTGGGCAAATGATCTACTCTTTTTTTGCCTACTGAAATAACCTCACATGACATGGAGTGTTGAAAGTTACAGTTGCAGCAGTTTTATAATAATATTTCAGTACACTTCAATTCAGTATAACAATTAAAACTGGGTTTTTCCTTCTCTGACAGGCCTGGCAATGAAAAGCTGCTATAGCAAGACACACAAAGAACATTTCACCAAAAAAGCACACACATGATGTTGTCTTAAATAGGACAATACAACACAAAATTGACCTAATTCTCAATTGCTTAATTTCCAATACATTAAAATAAGTATGGTTAAAGGTAAAGTAGGAAAGTTCTTCAAATCTGCGTTCCCCGCAAACAAAATGCACACATGACAGAGTTCCTTGCTCGTCGCGATCCTCAGAAACCCTGAGCATATTGAGCATTTGGATCCTTCCTAGCCTCTCACCCTTTCCTCTACACTGCTGACTGTGTGGGATTTGAGCCTCGTGCAGGACACGGATTATCTTCCGCTGCAGCCTCCGCTCACTCTCAAGTGTCCATGCCATGCGGCCGCTGCACATGCACACTGCTGTACTACTATTACTAATGATCGGCATTGATTCACAGTAATAATTCCTTTTTTTTATAGTACTTAGAGTACTTTTTTGTAGAAAATTAAACGAATAACAGAAAAATAATTATTAGAGTCACCTTATATCACTACCAGTGTGTGAAGTATATGTGAGGAAGAGGAGGAGGAGGATGACAGAGCAAATTAGCTTATTGGGAATAAATCTGGCTCCTGTGAAAAGTCCGTAGCCGACGTTGCTCGACCTATTTACACCACTGTGTTTTAGCGTTAATGCGATAATGGTGTTACTCTGAGAGCGCAATATTTTCTCAGGTGGTTCTTGGTATCAAAGGTTTGAAAACCACCCTGTATTAATTGTAGTGTTTGTAGTGCTGTTGTAGTTCAGCAATTCAAAGTTTGAGTCATGTAGAACTCACTCGCCTGCGGTTTACCAACATTTTTAATCCCATTTCATTCCAGCTTGTTACTTAACATGTCGTGGTCAATATTAGCCTTTTAAAAAAGCTCTCTTTAAAAAGTGTCAGATCATCAAGGGGCAATACCTGAAAGCACCTCGGTCAATATTAGCCTTAAAGTGTGGAGATGAATGTCTCGGTGCAGGGGTTTATTTTTGTTCCTGGCTGTTCAAACACAGCTTGTCCTTTCAGGCGACGTTTGCCCTCAAAGTGAAAAAAACGACTTCTTCTTGTTTAATCTGCGCTGGCACAATAAGCAGACTTGGTGAAGGTTGCGTGCTTGTCCGATAGGGCTGTGATTAGGGTATCAGGAGGCTTTGATAAGCGGAGGGCAGAAGCATATCTCCTGCCTGCACTTTTTAATAGAGGTGTTGAGGGTCAGATCTCCAGAGTTGCTTTACTGCCACCAAAAACCACTGACTTGTGATTTAAGCTCACACTGCCATGAGCGAGGTAAGTCTCTGAAGGAGCTTCTTGTCGAAGACTGAAATGATTAAGTTTTCTCTCGTTGTTTGCTTTTGTGTTTACTCGTGTTTTTACACATGGTTCTGGTTGTGGAAAATTCACCTCCTTGAGAATCAAGTCTCGCACGTCTCTCCCACCAAGAGGGATTCACTGTGAAACCATGATATGAATGACGGCTCTGTAAAAATAAACTGCCGGATTGTGTAGCAGCGGTCAGAGGCTTAAGGCACCTGGTGAGGACGTGTGTTTTTGAGTTTTTTTTGGATCAGGCATTTCATTAAATATCGAGTTATTGAGATAGTGATGCAGATGCAAGGGTGATGCCTTTTTAACTTTTAAAGTCAGGTGTTTATTTTTCCATTTTCACGCAGAAATGTGAATGTTATCAGTTATAAAGTGTGGCATTGTCTTTGGGGTTTGTTCTGGAGGTAAATGCAGAGTTTGCGCTCTCCTCGTCTTGAGTCTCTTTGTTTTTCTGTCAGAGTGAAAAAGGTGTATGCTGAATTCAAGTTTAGGTCAATATTGAATGTGCGCCTCCTTGTTACTCGTGAGTCTCTGGTGATCTCCAGTGCAATGCAGGAGTTTTCCTGCTTTTGTCACCTGTGTGTGGCATGCCAAAACTGGTCAGAGTGAAAAACTGCTGTGGCCGTGTGGGTCATGGGAGTCAGTTTTTCACACTGTCTGTGGACATTCCCTGATTCGGCGTTAAATGTCCTCCTAACTGTCCGTGTTCTTCCCGTCTTAATGGATTTGATGCACTAAATGGTTTCATAGAGGAGCAGTTCTTGGTGAACAACACAAAGCCAGTTTGTTGTTGTTGTAGAACGAGTTATTGTGAATTAATGCAGAATAGAATTAGTCATTTTTTGCACACACAGCAAATGGTGGTCGTGAATTTGACCTCTGCATGTAACCCATCCTTATTACACACTATTAGTGAACCCACAACAAGCTGGGCGCCAGGGATTGGGTGCCTTGCTCAGGGGCACCCCAGTGCGTTGACCTCAATTTCACATACTTCCAGAGAATGAATTAAGTATACTATATTTTACATGGACATACTAAGCATTCCAAAGTGTATTTCATATCAGAAATAAACATATCCAGTGTTTCCTGTTACTGCTAAAGTATAATATATATCACACAATTAGATTAGTCACACTGATGTGTCCATTTATAACCAGCATGTTGCAGTTTAAAGGGTCACGTGGAGCTGATTTTTAACCCGATTAGACACAGATAAGATTGAACACTTAAATGTGTCTCTGGACAAATATACGGTGTTGTGAGGTGATGAATTATTGGAGGAGTTTTTAATATGTCTCTGTTTGAGTCACAAAGATGACTATTACATCTATTTTAGAGCAGACATATTCCTTTTAATAACGTTTTGTTTCTAAATGCAGGTTATTTGCACCCTTTAAATCAAAACTATGCAACTTCTAAATAATTGAGTGAGTGAGAAGTATGCGCAGCTCAATGACGCTCTGAGACTCAAACCGAGTTCAAGATTAAAACTGAACTATGATGTCAATTAAAAACACTTAGGAGTCATCAAACAACCACTTTAAATTGCATTTGACAGGTTAATTATTGCTTTAATAATAGATAAGATAATACTTTATTGTCCATTAACGTAGAAATGTGTCAACAACAACGAATAAGTAGGGCTGGAACATTTATGGGATTATTAATCGCTTACTAAATGTATCATCCACTGTTTGGCTCATCGATTAATAAGTAGGTTTTTTTAAATGATTAAAACGAGCTGACTGAGTTTTCAGCTTCTTAAATGTGAATATTTTTCTGATTTCTTTGCTTCATATGACAGAAAAAGCTTAAAAATTATTAGGTTTATGGACAAAATCATTATAATTTCCAGGTTCTGGAAACGCCTATGAACATTTATCAACATTTTCTGGACTAAACAACAAGAAAATATGTAAAAATATTCAGTTTGACTAGATTTGTTGTCTAGTATGATTATTATGCACTGCTTATCAGAACTGCATTGCAGGAGAAATTTGAAACGTGTCTGCTCTTTTCTCTCTTCCATTCATAACCTACAACCTTTTCTTTTTAATTATTTTATTTTCGCTGTTGTTACTCAAAACACCATAGCCATAGCACGGTATTGTTGGTTGAGCTTCCCTATTTGTATTTTATTTGGGGTTTTTTCAAAGCTGGTTCCCAGTTTTTTGTGGGGATATTGTCCCCCTAAATTCTTAATCATTCCTGCAGGAGCAGATTCACATTAGAAATAGTGAAAGAATTTTGCATGCACCTGTTGATGAGTGCACACTGGGCAACGCAATTACGTCTCCCTTTAATCTTGGCTGTCTCTTAATGTTCCCTGGTACATTTGCTGCAGGTGGTTTTCACCACAGTAGCTTGAAACGTGGAGAAAACCGATCATGCTGCTCGTTTTAATGTATGATTTCTGACAGTTAATTCTACCGAAAGAGGACATGGTTATTAAGAATTCCTGCTCTGGACTTTTATCTCAATGGGCACTAATTATAGTTTATCTGGGCTGCTCTAATTTGCATAAATACAATGGAAAGCTGTTTTTGACACAAACCAATGGAGAACACTGAAGTGGGACACGAGTAATTATATTTCATCACATGCTTTAAGCAGAAGCCTCATGTATGACTGATCTGTTGTTTGTCCTGAGACTCACCTGAGGGAGCATCACATGACTTGCAGCCCCAGAGTTTTGCCACGGTAAGGGGTTCGCCACGGTCTGTGGCGTCTGCACGGTAGCTATAGCAACAGTAACTGTGCTGTGACGTGGCAACAGCACAGTCCTGTGTCAGCCAGGGTAGAATCCACTTGTTCTATCACCCCAGTCAACCCTTATCACAACATCCCACCAGCAGAGCTCCACGCAGCGGGGTGCCGTGTCCTGCAGCAAGAGAAATGGATCCGCTATCACTCACGTGATTGGGGGAGAACTCAAAGCTCATGACGATTGTGTCCAATTTAAAGCTCATTGTGAAGAATATGTGCGATGTGATTCTCTGACTGTGGTGTGTTAACGGCACCACAGCTCCCTCTAGTGTTGGTTTAATGGAGTTTCCCAAGTCAATACCTCAAGTTGATTCTAGGCAGATTTTGTCCAAGTCCTGTTTATTTATTTGTATTTGTTTCTATATATTTGCTTATATTAGAAGAAGAAATAAAAGTTCCTTGATAAAACAACAGAAAATGACAGAAAAAAACATCCAAGGAGGTGAAAATTGTCTCTTCCGGGAGCTTATTACAGGAAATGGTTCTACTCCTCAGCCTGTTAGTAACACAAACTTGTATTGTATCATATCATACTATGTGTATCTAGCACAGTTTTATGTAACAAATATCTGCATTTAAATCATACAGTCATAAGGTGCAGTCACATACTGTAACTTCTTGCAATTATAAAAGATAAGTTAAGTAAAAGTAAAATCGGTAGATTTTATCTCAACAGAGAGTACTTCAACATTACATGCATAAAAAGACACCATAAAACCCATATTACAAGGTATAGGCAACATTTAAACACTACTTATGTTGTGAGCCCATGTGGAAAATATGAATTTGTTAAAAGAAGCTGCTGTGACAACAACTAAAAAACAATTACAGGCAGATCATTCCCAGATAATTGGTAGCTCGTAGCGGTAAAGCATGCTCAACTCAAAGTGTTTGTTCTGTTGTTGTTTGTTTTTGCAGCCAGAGGCGTCGACCTCGGCACTGCACGGGACTCCACGCCCAGAGGAGGAGGACGATGGCGACCTGAACAAGGCTTTGGGCGTCCAGCGCTTCCAGCAGATCCTCAGCCCCGCTGCTGCCGTACCCGATGAGCAGCACCACAACTACCATGAGGAGGACATTGAATGTAAACACACCGAAGCATCACAGAAGCAAAATCACTGTTTGGAAAAAAAAAAAAGAATGCAGTTGAAAATGTGCATTTCAATACATTTTTCATTGTTGGAACTGCAACAATGAATCAATTTATTAATGAATCGAATCATTTGCTTAATTCATTACCAACTATTCTGGTAATTGATTAAAAAGTTTAAGTGGGTTTTTAAAAGTCAGCTGAAAATGTCTGGAGTTGATGTTGACCAAAAATGGTGGAATTTAATTGTAGATTATAATAATTATACTACTTCGTAATAATAACAGAATTTCTGACTTAGTATTTCCAACTACTAAAAACTTCTTTAATGTGAATATGTCCTAGTTTGTTTTTTTGCTCCTCGATGACTGCAAACTGAATATCTGTGGTTTGTGGACAAAGCAAAAATCAATCAAAAAAATCATATTATTCAGATAATCCAAGAAAGTAATCAATAGATAAGTTATATTTCACTTGATGGCATCATGTCTGCTCCATATTGTTCTTTAAATCTACAAATGAAGACTAAATAAGAGTGTCACTTCAAAAATATCTATTCATTCATATTACAGTCGCGATACGTCTGTATATCTGTATTTAACCTGCTCTGTCTCCTTCGTCTCCGCAGACCACCGTCACTCCTCTCACCACATCCACCGGCCTCTGTCCAAACTGCCCTCAGACGGACGCAGGAAGAAGGGCGGCAAGAAAAGGAAGAAGGACAAAGATCACAAAAGCATCCTCGCTCCCAGCGGTGGCCCCATAGAGGAAGGGGAGGAGGACGAGGAGGAGGAAGAGGAAGGGACGGAGGTGACTTCTGCTCCTTCTGAGTCAGAGAAAGTCAAAGATGTGGAGGTAATCATTTGGTCCCGTGTTCGTCTCACAGTGATGACTCTTTTGGTCAAGTGACACTGAATCATTTGGAGTAAAAATATTCTTTCCTACCTACTGTACACCAGACAGGGTTTTCTCTTACATTTTTATTGTTGATGTTGCCCTTATTAACTTTTTATGCACAAAAACGAGGGCTGCAACAACAAGGGGTGGTTATCAATTATTTGGCCTATAAAATAAATAGAAAAATCTCTATAAGCCGAAATAAACATCTTAATTTTTTTGACCCATACAGTTTAGTATAAAGGTCCAGATTCCACTGGGAACAAATCGGGTTTCCACTATGGATCGGGTAGTGACAAGGTCCTTGCCTAAAGTATGTATTAAAAGTTTATTCTAGGGCTATGAAAACATTTATACACTGCCTATAAACCTTCCTTAATGTTACAGGAGGATGTCACCGACCGCAGCTTCAATGCTTGAAACTCATTCATCTGCTCAACTACTGACGTGTCATGATTTCCCTGTTTTACAAACATTGGCCAATTGTACCTTTTATAGTTTGCGCTGTAATTCCATTTTTCCTCTAACATATTTGTCAATATCTTGGTTAAACAGTATAAATACTCTCATATATGAGTTTTTCCTGTATGTTTGTAGTAATTTGCATGTCGGTGTGCCTCCGTGAGCAATCAGGAATGTGCTGCAGCACAAAAAGCCCATTCACTGTTGTAACATTACTATATTTTCCCTTGTGAATATTTCAGCGTGGCTTTAATTATTCATGGGTGGGTTTCATGTTTGGCAGTTCTTATGATACTTCACATAACAGGACCAGATTTAACCCGATCACGATGTAACCCGATAATGTTCACTGCTGCAGAATTTATTGGGTCATTACGAACAACTTGGATTTCATAAATGTTTGAGCAGAGGTTTGTCAGGCGATTTCAGGTCGTCCAATTGTCTGGTTTTTCGTGCAAGAGCTGCTCTCACAGTTTTATGTGTCTCCTCCGCAGTTCTTTCTCTCGGAGGACGAACATGTGGCCAAACACGACACAGAGAGCTCTCACTCTGCCAGAGAGCTTGAGATTGTTCCGCAGTCTGGTGTCGGGTCAGATACTGATGTATCATCCACCGAGTGAGTCAAGTCTACTTCTTGGAATAAATCAATAAATAGGAGTGGTGTTTTTCAAGGCAGCTGACTTTTATAACCTTGATTACACAATGCATGTTTTTTTTTTCCTGATAAAATGTTCTCACAGTTGTTTTGATTTGGGGGAAACGGGTCATGCGCACGACGTGCAGTTGGTCAGCGAGGTACACACTGTACGTTACCATGTCTTAGGCATCCAGTGGGCCTGCTGGGCCTGATGTGGTGGACCCAGAGTGATGCCATATATCACCTGTTGCTCCAGACAACACAACACACTTCAGCTGCCCAAGGCTCCACCTGTGACATTTAGTTTTCCACCTGATTTAAGCTGGGATAAAGCTGCATTCACACCCTGGCGGCGCGGTTCAGTCCATCGGAGAGACACAAACACACGTAGGATTTGTAATTTTTGCAAAATAGCAGGAGAGTTAAAGGGGAAAAGAGCACTTTGGTAAGTTCATAAAAGAGGTTTGATACAGGGGGGTAAGGTGAGTCCGTTGTTTTATCACAAAGGTGTGTTTGTGCAAAGAAATTTGCCTGCAAATGAATGTCACTGGGGTGAGAGAGAGATGGCAAACTACAGCTGACTGAACTACACAATTTGATATGTGATTTGTTTTCTAAAAGCTGCCTGATGTTTTTTGTGTCAAAAGAACCAGTAGGGTTTTGTTTTTTTTGTGGATGACTTGTAATGCTTGCAAGGTTTTAGCATTCACTGTTGAATCACATGTTTTGTTGTATAACTGGAGGTATTCTCAGAGATGAGGATCTCATCAAGAACAGGAATAGACCCGAAGGATATTAGTAGTTCCTGTTTCTATCTTTGAGCTCATCTCAGCTTTGTCTTGTTTCTCTGTTCTCCATCTAGTAAGCTGGGCTTATCCGACTCTTCCAGCCCCTCTCCACAGCCGGGGCCACCCGAACACCCACCGCTGACCCGGTTGACGTCCGCCAGCCGCGGCTACGATCTGCAAGAACGCCGGCGAACGGGCAACATGACGGGGGCTGAGCAGGCCAAATACGAGCGTATCCCCACTGATGAGTGCGAGGCTCAGACTCTGGCCTCCGCTGATCTGGACGGCATCAAGAGTGAGTGAACACGAAAGTGAAATTCATTTTGTGGCTTTTTAAACTGTGCTCATACTTGCACATCAAGACTAATATTGTCGGGCTCTACCCCAGATGTTGCATCTTATAGGTGTTTTTGAGGGATTATTGTTTTTTTTTGTGTCTGTTTTTTAACAGGGTAAAAACCAGCATCAGCATATAAAAGAGGTGTTATTTTATAGCATTGCTCCTTCCTTCACAGACTAGGTGATTATGGGTTGCCAGATAGTTTCCGAAAGACAAAAACAGCCACACTTATACCTGCTGATACACTGGGTTTGTGCCACAATTGGATATATTTTAATCAATGTCAATTTTCACAGAATTATCATATAATGAGGCGATTATTACAGACTGTAAAACATTATATATGTTATCACAACCTGTATGAGTGAAAGAGAGGTGTAGCTAAGGTTGCTAAGGAGTTTTAGGTTTGGTAACATGAGGCGTTTCTAACTCATAGCTGCGCATTGTGTTTAACAAACATGGGGGTCAAAATTCTACCAGCTTCTTTTGTTGTTTTAAGTTTATTTTTGGGCTTGTTGCATCACTCACCCAATAGAGTTGTCACGTTTTAAAATAAAATGTTAAATTGTGTTTATTGTGGCTTTACCTTATTAGTTAATTATCAGTGAAGCCAGTATTTGAGTTTAACATGATTCCTTTATCTCTGATGACACGTTGTGGTCATTTTGTGACTTACAAATATAATACATGTCTAATAAGTGCCTTTAGAACACTGTTTTAAAAATTTCTATAAACGGTTTTTATTTGTCATCACCGTAAAACCCTTAATGATGAGATGTTTTACTCTAATAATACTTATATTACTATGACTTGGTTAGTATTTCTACTGAATCACATGATTATTTGAATGTGTGACTTTCTTTTACAGCTTCATTACCTCTATAATTTGTTGTTACATGGTTAGACGGCACAGTAACAAAAGTCTTGGCTTTGCCGAGGTCTGCATTCCATTAGAAACATCATCCACCTCACGTCCTCTCCACACGGCAGTCTGCTCCCTGCTGCCCTGTGACGTCCCCGGGCCCCGGGCCCCAGCGTGGGGCTGTGCTCGGGGCCGGGGAGATTTACGTCAGGCAGCTGACCCCTCAGCAGAGAGCAGCAGCTTATCAGAGAGTGTGGCAGAAAGGCCCCATAATTAAATTAGCCATTCTTTCGGTCAGCTGAGGCACCTGGACTGCTAATTGCAAAACCTGGACATAAAAGTTTTAATTATTCGTCGGGTAATACAAGCAGAGGAGTTGCACATGGAAATAAAGAGGATGTGATGGAGTTTTTGGCCTGATACAGTTCAAATACAGTGTTTGATCGTTTTGAGGCTTAGTGGCAAAAAGTGGAGTAAGTTTGTCACTAATTATTTCTTGTCTGTCTGTCTTTTATCTGCTTCCCACCTCCGTAAATCATCCTGGGAAAGTCTCGGTCTCTGGCGAGAGGAATTATAAAATACAGGAATTACCTGGAATTTGCTCAGGAACCTGAGCAAATTAACACCTCTGCTCACTGATGATTTCTGATAGATTCAATCCCCGCGAGGTCAGGCGCCGGTCAAGAAACTGCGACTTTTTTTTCTGACTTGTCAAATGGCCGTGCCAGCAATTACCCAACGCTCACCACACACCCTCCTCCTACATGCCAGTCAGACCACATTTAACTCCGGGGTCTGCACCACACTTGACTCAAACACCCGTGAACACATTATGGAGAAACTTGATAATGTACAGTACCTTCTTAGTGAGAGTGCGTGAAGTACAGCAGATAAGAGTTAAGTCTTTTCTTTTTTTTTCATCCTGGATCATCTGGTTTTCAGATAATGTGTTAAAACATTTATGAAGACCGTCAAAGGTTTCACTGTTTTTCACATAGATTTTACAAGTGCTGAGAAAGGTAAGATGATTAGTGATCATGATGGGATTTACTCTGTGTTTGCTTTTGTGTCCTTTTTAATTTTGTTATTATATTTTGCAGCTTGCAGACAAACATTTTATTTTTTTAAGATTGCCAGCAGCTCCAATGATGTTTGAAGTTATAACACCTGATAGAATTCCTTTGTGTAGAATTATCTCTCAAATGTTAAAGGTCCCTGTGTTTTCTCCAAACTTTCTCCTAAACTCAGTCCCTCTTTTCTCCTGTGCTGTGACAGGTCATCGTTTTGAAGATGTTCCCGGCATGCGCAGACACCTGGTCAGAAAGAGCACCAAGGGACAAATGGTGCACATCGGTAAAGACCACAAGGAGCCGACCACTCGCAGCCGCAAGCAGGACCGAACACCACATGAGGTGAGTCGCTACTCACTCGCCAACTTGCAAAAAAAAACAACCTATGTTTTAGTAGACGCTTTTGGGACAGAATGTATTCATTTTGATAACGCAGAAGGTGCAATTTGAGATCTAAATGCAATAATAAAAGAAGACGCCCTGCCACCAAATTCAATGCACTAGTAAAGTGAAATGTCAGCAAACTTTAGGTTACAGTATTATCCCCGTTCTCTGAAACATGAGTGAGGGAGTGAGATACAGAGGCAATTGTTGAAGAGTAATGTGGACCTAGAGTCGTCTTCTTTACAGAAAGCTCTGCAGGCTCACCTGAGGCGTGGGGGGGAAGTCTGGGGTGTTTTGGCGTCAGAAGTTACACAATGGCGCTTAAAAATAAATATAACAGTTTTCCAGAGCCAGAGGTGAGACCTTTGTTTGTAATTTTGTAAGTTAGTTCGCAAGTAGTAAGCAAGTTCGATTCCACCCCTGGCTAATTGTACTTGATTCCATTGTAAGTCGCTTTGGATAAAAGCGTCTGCTAAATGACATGTAATGTAACAATGAAATAAACCACACAATAATTAAGTCTGTACATATGCACATAATTTATTTATCCATCGTTAGATTGTATAAGAAAAAAAACCAAAATAAATCTTTATGTTTACAATGCAGTAGGACAAAAAAATTTGGGGAAAAAGAATTTTTACTTCAGATTTGTACTTTTCCCACAAATATAACTGTACGTTGCCTCAAATCCTGGGAAGTGTTTCCCCATCCTTTCTTTTGTCAAAGTTTTTTGTGGATGGGACAGGGAGGGAAGGACACAATTAAAAATGAATGAATGAGTTCTTTTCTTTCACACATGGAAAGGAAAAGAGAGAGAGGAGCAGAGGTAACCAGACACTGGGAGCTCCACACAGAGAGAGAGAGAGAGCACTATGTTTTATTAACACACACACACTCTCATACAGTACTCTAAGCCCCCAGCAGCCCAAGTAAACAACAGGTCGCTGTCAGGTGTGTGTGATGTGGAAGAGTCACCTGTGGGCATTTGTGTAAAAGTGACATCTTCTGTGTCAGTGTTTGAGACTCTCCTGCACCCGTCTCGCTCCTCTAGCGGTTACCGGTGACTCTGTACCGCTCTGCCTCACGGCCAGAAGCCTTTCTGCTGGACTCAGTCTTTGGGCAAATGGCTCAGTACAAGAAGGTGAGGCTGGTTGACCGGCCGCAGTCAGGTCTGACTTGCGTGAGCGTGGTTTCACAGGCATGGCACATGACGGATTTACCAGCCTGTTTTGGGGTTTTTCCTCCCCCCCTTTGAAGTCTTGCTTTACACAGGACTGTGACTGACCTGCATGGTGTTTATTTAATAGCCTGATTTGCAAGAGAGTGGAGAGATGTCCAACAGATAACTTTCTCTACTGGACTCTCCTGGTCTTTTTTGTGTGCGTTCTTATGCAGCTTTTTAAAGTTGAACACAAGGGTAGTAACCTGTGTGATGCCTCTGTTTGTTACACAGCATAATTGTGTGAAGTGATGTAGAATAAACTACTTTGTAACCCGGTAAGCACGAAGACACGCAAAACTCGTTTTGTTCAGGTGGAACTTTCTGTGCGTCCTGACCAGACACACAATGGGTGTTAGCCGCTGTATCTCACACTGTCGCACTGTGATGCTGTGTGACGTTTCCAGGTGTTTGTGGAGCTGAATGAGCTGATCATGGACAAGAACCAGGAGATGCAGTGGAAGGAAACGGCCCGTTGGATCAAGTTTGAGGAAGACGTGGAGGAGGAGACGGACCGCTGGGGGAAGCCTCACGTGGCTTCTCTGTCCTTCCGTAGTTTGCTGGAGCTCAGAAAGACCATCTCGCATGGTAAGGAGGAGAAACGGAGTTTGAACATGTCGTCAGTGATGCAGAGCTCAGTGTGTGTGTGTGTTTGTGTGTGTGTTTGCAGGTGCAGTGCTGCTCGACCTGGACCAGAAGACCCTCCCTGGCATTGCCCACCAGGTGGTGGAGCAGATGATCATCTCTGATCAGATCAAAGCTGAAGACCGATCCAATGTCCTGAGGGCACTGCTGCTTAAACACTGGTGATTTGAACTGATTCAGCTTCGGTTTTGAAGCAAAAATCAATCTGTTAAGTCTCACCCACATCCTGTACATTGATTTGTGATTTGTGAAAAAGTGCTGCATATACAGTAGAACGTCCAAGTTGACTGGGCGTGTAGTGACCCATGTGCCATTCAAAAAAAAAAAAAAAAGAGGTCACAAATGTTGTTAAGATGCGTGCAAAAATTATCGTCTACTATTTTCAAATGAAGATCTTTTATTCTTTTGCAGTCCTGTGTGCTTACATCAACAAATTAATTCAATTGTGAATGGATAAATAGCTTAAATAGTGTAAAAAGCCTTAAGCTGTCATCAAAGTTGGGCAGCTTGATATTTCTTTATTTGTTGAAGATGTTTAATCTTGTATCCAAGAGGCTTTTCAGTTAAATTAGGTGAAACATCTTCAAGAAAACCTCAAGCTATAGAGGATACAATGACCTGGATGACTGATAACCATCACAGACGAAGCTTATACTAGTTCATACTAGTACAAAGCTCCAACAGCTGTTAAACAGTACTGTATTGTTCGCACTTGCTGCTGCTAGGTGGCTTCTTGCCTGGTCGTTCCCTCTCTTCCTCTTGCTCACCCTCTCTCTGCCATTCCCTACCTCACCTAGTCACCCGAGCGATGAGAAAGAGCACCACAGCCCCTTCCCCAGGAACATCTCCGCCGCCAGCCTCGGCAGCCTCATAACACACCACCACAATGCCAACCACAGCCACCAGCCGGAGCGATCTGTCACTGAACCGCTCCTGAGCACCGGCCACCCCACTGGAGTCGCAGGAGACACGCGCATAGACATGGAGAAGAGCGAAGTACAGGTATGTCCAGTGCATGTTATCTAAAAGTTGGGGTTATTTCCTTAATTTAACTTCTAGTTTTGCTTTTTTTTTTTAGCAGAAGGAGTCGACCCCGGTGCCCGGTATGCCGCGCTCCAAGTCCAAACATGAGCTGAAGCTGCTGGAGAAGATTCCTGAGAATGCTGAGGCCACGGTCGTCCTTGTAGGTGAGTCTCTTATGCCCTTTAAGCCATGAAATGCAACAAATGTACGACACCAAAACAAGCTTTAAAATCACGTGCATTCCTTCATTTTCATGCACCATTCTGACTTTTAGGAAGCGTGCACTTCCTGGAGCAGCCCACCATGGCGTTTGTGCGCCTGCAGGAGGCGGTGGAGCTGGAGTCCGTCCTGGAGGTCCCCGTGCCTGTCAGGTTCCTCTTTGTTCTGCTGGGACCTTCCTCCACCAGCATGGACTACCATGAGATTGGACGCTCCATCTCCACACTCATGTCTGACAAGGTGGGCACAGGAATCTGTCAATAGACTGTGCGGTCACACTATGTCATGATAGGCTGTTTTACACAAAACACAAAGGAAAATCTGATTTTAGCCACTAATCAATAGGCAAACCAAATTAAATGAAAGGCAGCTTATGTCTGGTCTGTGGTACCATAATAACACAGCCCTTTCTAGCTGGAAACATCTGCTCATTCTCGTCTACTAAACTCCATTTAGATCTTTGTTTTTGGATTGCAAGGCTACAGGAGCTGCTGGTCTACTGCTGCCTCATCTGCCAAGTTTGTGTAACTTGGGTAATTCCAAACAAAGAATTTTAAACCCTGAATTCAGAAAATAACACATTTGAACTTATTGATGGAGGCATCAACAAGTCCTGTGTGTCGTGAAGTAAAAACGACACAAAAACATAGACTAAAGCTGTCTTAAATTACATTAGATGAAGTGACTATGATCAGTTTTACTATCCTTTTTAAGAGGTTAAGAAAATATAGGGTAGAAAACCATGCGTTTCTTTATTTATGGTTGAATTTCCTCCCAGCAATTCCACGAGGCAGCCTATCTGGCAGACGACAGGCACGACCTGCTGAACGCCATCAACAGCTTCCTGGACTGCAGCATCGTGCTGCCGCCGTCGGAGATGGCGGATGATGAGCTGCTGCGCTCTGTCGCTCGCTTCCAGCGGGAGATGCTGCGCAAGAGGGAGGAGCAGGAGGTCAAGCTGTTGGCCAAGGAGCCGAAAAGTTTTGAAGAAAAAGGTAATCATCTCTTCAAACGACGGTGTCCCTCTCGAGGGGCGTTCTCACTTGACTTACTGTCATTTTTGCTTTGTACACACAGAGGCTCTACTCTTACCCTCAAAGAAAGACGACCCTCTAGAGCGCACGGGACGCCCCTTTGGTGGGCTGGTACGAGACGTGCGTCGACGTTATCCAAAGTACTTAAGCGACTTCAAGGACGCACTCAACAGTCAGTGCATGGCTGCCGTGATCTTTATCTACTTTGCTGCTCTCTCTCCAGCCATAACATTTGGAGGCCTTCTGGGTGAGTGGCACGGAGGAAACTGAAGACTTCCCCTTTGTGCTTTTAGACAAACGTGTATTAATGAAACTTAAAACCCCTGTTTGCGTGTCCGTTTTGGTGATAATGCGTTGCGTGTCTCTGTTGCCAGGTGAGAAAACGGACGGTCTGATCGGAGTCTCGGAGTTGATCGTGTCGACAGCCGTGCAGGGTGTGATCTTCTGTCTGCTCGGAGCTCAGCCGCTGCTGATTGTGGGTTTTTCTGGACCCTTGCTAGTTTTTGAAGAAGCCTTTTACAGTGTAAGTGACCAGTAATGATGTGTCTACGTTGTGACAACGACCTTCATTTTAAAACTTAACTTTGCATACTTACATTTTGAGTGAATTTCATCCTTAATAAACTCAGTTCCCCCCTTTTTATACTCTAACTTGCTTACACCAAACACTGCATTTCCCCACCTTTCATTCCACCCCAGCCCAAATGAAGGCAACAAAGCATAGATTAATGAATTATTAATATTTTACATCTAATTGAAAATAAAACGTCTTAATTATCCTGTAAAGATACTTTTATTCCGTGTGAATGCTATTCTTTGGATCATTGGATTATTTTGGATCACTTTGTGTGAAAAGATAAACATCATTTTATTATTGTTTTTGTTGGCAAACTTGGCAAAACATTTGCTTTTATTAGTTATTATGTACATACTGTAGATGGATTTAGGTTTGGCTCAGGAAGTAGCTTCAGGTAAATCATGTTACCTCTTTTTCCAGCAGCGGGTATTGATATATAACCATTAAATCATCTATCTACCGCCCACTCTTCCATTAAAAATGCTTATATAATGTTCTCTGTTTTTTAATAATAGTTCTGTAAAGCCAATGAGATGGAGTACCTAACTGGCCGGGTCTGGATCGGGTTTTGGCTCATCATCATCGTGTTTGTTACGGTGGCCTTCGAAGGCAGTTTCCTGGTCCGCTTCGTCTCCCGCTTCACCCAGGAAATCTTCTCCTTCCTCATCTCGCTTATCTTCATCTGCGAGACCTTCATCAAGCTCATCAAGGTAAACTCAGCTTTTTTTGGGCACGCTGCGGGATTACGTCCCTGACACAAAACAGAGCAGACTAATCTTTGGAATATATTCAAAGCCCGAGGTCGAAATGAGTGTGTTTTTCTTACAAGTGCAGCTCAAATCACCTGTGAGTGATTGTCCTCGAAAGTTAAATGGATTTAGAGTTTTATTATCCGGGCTTATTGTTGTGGAAGCAGTGAACTGTGGTAGTTTTATGCCACGGGCTTAAGAGCAGTTGGACACCTTCAAGATGTGATGATAATCCCTAAATATGTGTGTGTGCGTGCGTGTGTGTGTGTAATATACCTCCTCTGTGTTTTTCCTGGCAGATTTTCAAGGAGCACCCACTGCAGCGCTGCTCCCTTGACAACAGCACAGAAGGGGGCACTGCGACAGAAAATATCACTGTCATGATGAGTAACAGCTCCCTGCCTGTGGCGGTGAAGGTCAGAGGAGAACCCAACACGGCTCTGCTCTCTCTGGTCCTCATGGCCGGGACATTTTTCATCGCTTTCTACCTGCGCAAGTTCAAGAACAGCGCGTTCTTCCCCGGAAGGGTAAGGAGCTTGCATCACTCTCTAAAAGAGTCTTTATTTTTGTTTTGGAAACTCATTTTTATGCAATTTCTGCAACTAGACGACACCAGCTGTCAATCACACTTGTATATGATGTGCTTTATGGTCTATTTTCCCTGAAACTAGCGATTGAGACCATTCACTCCTCAGAAAAATGTTTACTGATGTTATCAATCAACTGGGAACTAGGCTCATTTTCCCAGGGACTTCCATTCAAACGGATGCCCCCTGGTGTCTATTCATTATATTCTTACTTCCTGGTTAGCTCCAACCAGCAAACCAGAAGAATATGTCCTATGATCCATCCCTTCCTCAATGCTAGCAGTGTTAAATGTTACTTTATTGATGCTATCAGGATGTGAAGTGGATTTCAAAACAGTATAAAATTGTTTATATACGTCTTGTGGTGTCTTAGTTTCGCAGGATTATCGGAGATTTTGGGGTGCCCATCGCCATCCTCCTCATGGTCCTGGTGGATTACAGCGTCGATGACACATACACACAAGTGAGACTCGAATACAACCACTGCATCTTTATCTCACGTCACATACTGAGCATGTGAATGTTAATGCTCGGACGGCGTCCCTTCTTCTTCTCCCACAGAAACTGAGCGTTCCCGAAGGTTTCTCTGTGACGAGTCCCGACAAACGTGGCTGGATCATTAATCCTCTGGGTTCAGACGGCGAATTCCCAATCTGGATGATGTTTGCCTGCTGCCTGCCGGCTCTGCTGGTCTTCATCCTCATCTTCATGGAGACTCAGATCACCACGTGAGTAAACCTTTTACCTCGGTGCAATATTTGTTCCATAGATTCAAAAAGTTATTACTAATAAGAGGCTAAAAATTTTATTTGTTTGATTTAAAAAAAATGTGTATGGTGTGGTGTTAACTTTAGTCTGTATGTGGAAAAAGTTTTAAATCATGACATGCACACACACGACTTCCTGCAGCCTGATCGTGAGTAAGAAGGAGCGGATGCTGGTGAAAGGATCCGGCTTCCATCTGGACCTGATGCTGATCGTGGTGCTGGGCGGCACCTCGGCGCTGTTCGGCCTGCCGTGGATGGCCGCCGCCACCGTCCGCTCGGTGACCCACGTCAACGCCCTCACTGTCATGAGCAAGGCTGTCGCCCCCGGAGACAAGCCCCGCATCCAGGAGGTGAAGGAGCAGAGGGTCACCGGGCTCCTGGTCTCCATCATGGTCGGTGAGTGGCTGACACTGACACGTCGTCACCTTTCATCTCCTTATAAAGGGAGACTTCAGGTTTTCTGGGGTCTGGCTGTATGAGGTATTGACACATCGTCAGCACAGACAGTGGTGTACTAAGATTTACTATGGAACCACTAACTGTCCAATGTTTTTCTGGGTCCATCACATATAGATTTTAATTGGTGTTATTAAGCTCAGTCAGTGCTGACTTTATGTCGGTACAATCCACTTAAAAAAAAAACAACTTAACTTTGAGTTTAAAGCTGCGTTTTACGTTTTTCTCTCTCCAGGCTTGTCCATTGTAATCGGTGACCTGCTGCGTCAGATCCCGCTGGCTGTGTTGTTTGGTATCTTCCTCTACATGGGTGTGATGTCTCTGAATGGCATCCAGCTGACGGAGCGGATGATGCTGCTGCTCATGCCGCCCAAGTATCACCCTGACCACACCTACGTGCGCAAGGTGAGGTGACATCAATCAATAATCACGATTTATAGCATCGTTTCCTTTTCCTTTTAACAAACGACAACATTCGAAGCAAACCTATTGTATTTAATTCTATAACAGCCAAGTTAGACGTTCACAGAGGTTTGATGCTCATCAATCATGTCTGTTTACAGGTCCGTACGCTGCGCATGCATCTGTTCACCAGCATCCAGGTCGTGTGTTTGGCCGCTCTGTGGGCCGTGATGTCGACGCAGGCGTCTCTGGCTTTTCCCTTCGTCCTCATACTCACCGTTCCTGTCAAGATGTTCGTGCTTCGCCGCATCTTCAACGGCCGAGAGATGGCATGTGTAAGTTTGGCCACACGGGGGTGCAATATGCTGCTAGCTATGTATGTATATGTATATATATATATATATATATATATATATATATATATATATATATATATATATATATATATATATATATATATATATATATATATACACACACACACACACACACACACACACACACACACACAGTATATTGTATGTAGTATTTTGTCCACTACCGAGCTGCACTAGTGAGATGCCAATTTAGCAATTATGGCTAAATAAATTAATATTCAATTCTGTATCGTCCAACAAATTAATTGATTAATTATTAATCAATGAATTAAGTTTAAAAAGGAACAAAAAAGTCTTAAAAAGCTTAAAATAAGGAAATAGAAAAACAATTTAAAGAAAGACATAGGTAGACATAGGCATAAGATATTTAAAAAAAGAAAAACATAAATTGTAAAAGTTGATATTTAGTTATAATATATTTAAATGAACAGATTAGTGCATGCAGTTAAGGAATAAAGTTTGATTCTTACTTTGATTATAGGTAAGAATCTACATACAGTAGATGTACAGTCATTTTGGTGGTTAAAAAGTATTCAAACATAAACTAATCAAAAATAATGTACTATTTTACTTCGCATGTCGTTTCTTCACTCCTCAAATTTGAGATTTTTCCTTGAATGTAGGAAGAGAAATGTGCTCTAATATGTTTCCTTTGACGTCTTTTATGCTTCCTCCAGTTGGACGCGGACGACGCGGAGCCAAAGTTTGACGAGCGCGACTGTCACGACGAGTATTCTGAGATGCACATGCCCGTGTAACGGTCGCAAGCGCTGACGACTTGTCCCACAATGGGAGTCCCTCCGACTTGAAACGCTCGTGAGACTGAAAAACTTCACGCTTCATCAGCTGTGCACTGCTGACCCGCCACATCACGAAGACATCAGCGCACAGTACGTCAAAAGCGCGTTTAGGAGTTACTTGGGTCACTATTTAAGTCATTTTTATTAATATTAGCAGATTGTTTGGTGGGGGAGGGGGGGGGGTCTGATTGTCGACAACACTTGAAGTGAAATCCTACTGTTGTCAGTGAGTGGGTCACTCATCGCACACGTTTTTAAAACATGAATTTCAGGGGCAAAGTATTCCAAATCAAATGATATTAATCTGACGCTCAAAATGAATCGCGGTAAAGGTAGATATGTTTTAGCCCTGAAATGTTGCTCTCATTCACATTGAATATGTGGAGGATATGTGTTATACATTCCTTTATATTATCAAGCTGTAGTTTTTGCTATTCTACTTTGTTGCTTTTGTGTGTGTGTGTGTGTGTGTGTGTGTTTTAAGCTCACCAAGCGCCTTATGAAGGAAATTAGCAGTATACTGAGAAAATGTTATTTTCCCTCATTCTGTCTTATTTTAGACAGCCGATCACTTTACCCGCCTCCTGAAGCTCGTAGCACTTTTTAAAAAAAACACCAAATCAGAACAATGACTGTATTTAACATAATCATTTTATCTTCTTAGCGTCCGGTAAATACAAAATACCAGTGTTGTTTTAGCTTGCTTGTTAGATCATCTTTGGTTGATTTTTTTTTTTTTAGCCTGTACTTTTGTAACTGATTAATTTGTTGTACTAATGTTTATTTAGGGGTTTGTTTGTCAAAGTCTGTGTGTAAGTGAATTTAAATCACCAGCAGAGGGAGATGTTGCAGGACTGCAGTGATTGTGAAACCAAACGGAACACAAACTCTGGTTACACTAATTCCAGGACACATGTTTATGATTATAATCACAGTGGGATAATTATCATAATAATAATAACAACGCACATGATTAACGCACTAATGTTCTGCTGTAACTTGTCTCACTTGGTTTCTGGGAATCGATGTAATATATTTTTTTTTGGGTGTTTTCTTTGTTCAAGTGCCAAACTGTGGCTCATGTGAATGGTGTTGTTTTCAGATCAATAAGCTGCAGTTCAGTTCAAATCCTCTCAAATCTCCCTCACTGTGTTGTTTTCAGATAAGTTTAGGCCTAATCAACAAGTTTCTTTCTCAATATAACATTCCTTACTCAATCAAAATTAAATTCTTTTGCTAATTAAAATGATTTTATTCAAACCGAATTAATACAAAACCTGTGTTGACAATCTCAATATTGAAGCATTTTGAAGGCTTTTTAAATAATATGTATTTGTTTTTTTGTTTCATTTCATGTCGTAACTTGTGTCAGTGTAACACAGAACAGTTCGCTCCTCCCTGTTACACTTCCTTCCCCTCTGAACTGTACCATTACTGGTGTGATCTTGTGCCTGTTTGGTGTCACAAAGTTGCACAAAATTAAAAAAAAGAAAGAGGAAAAAGTGCCTGTTGGGACCATGAAGTGATGCTGTACAGCTACAAGTGTCTGTTGTGTTTGAAAAAGGGCGACACACGTTACAGTAGTTTGTACTTTTAATGTGCTCATGAATCAAACATCTCTCCATTATTTATCTGTCACAATATAAGGCATTATTGCTTTGTCAGGAGTGTGTCACACGACCTTAGTTTTTCTTATGTACACACACACACATTTAGCTGCAACATGGCCATGACACTGAAGGAGGATATTTATGAGATGAAGGCAGTGAAGTACACTGTCCGTTTTATGTCTGTGAATGAAGTGAAGGTTGTTTATGTGCATCAAAGTATTTGTCGACGATGTGAAATGTGTTATCCATTTCATAAGCAATATAAAGTCTGTGAGGATATTGCTGATGCTCTCTTGTACATTAATGGTTCAAATATTGATGACAAATAAAAAGTTATTTTCTATTTATCATGGTGATGGTTCTGTCATTTTTTTTCCTGTATAATTCGTCCGGGAAGACACAATTAGGCATGATAAGGCAGTCCCTATGAGAACCCAAAATATTTACGTCATTGTGAAATTTAAAAACTCAATTTAAAGCTCTAGCATGTAGCTTTGATGACCAAAACACTGCACCCCCATGATACAAAATGTGTTTAATGTGCATTGTAGAGCCAAGCAGAAGTTTGCAGAGTGTAAATAAAAGCGGCCCAAGTGTTGAACCTTGTGGAACCCCAGAAATCCCCAGTATCAAAGGTTGGCGCATTAAATGGTGTTTTCAACATGAAGGAAGCTGATATGTTAAGTTTATTAACCTATAATTATGGAAAGTGTGAATTTTAAGGAAACAAAAGTTGATTGATTTTTCTCAGTTTTCCAGGATATGACAGTTTTTAAATCACCAAATTCAGCCTTGATATTAAACATATACAGATGGAAATCTGTACCTCGATCAGCTCCAAAGAAATGAATGATAAATATGCTAATTGCACATTTGTACAGTGTAAATAAAAGGGGACCAAGTGTTGAACCTTGTGGAACCCCAAATGTCATATATTTGTAATTAAAATCGACTTGTTTAAGGACGATGTTTTGAGTTTGTGCATCAAATTCAGCTCTGATGATCAAGATCTTATCTACAAAGGATAAGATCTTGAAGAACTGTCAGTGCTGCAGTGATGACAGAAAAACTGGAACATGTAATCAAATTACTGTTAGGATCCCACTGACTAAAGAGTGGTATGAAGATGATGGATCACCTGAGGCGTGACTCAAACAAATAATATTTTCCAAGTGGAAAGTGGGCTGTCCTTTAAAAGTGCACATAGAGGGAGAGGGTGGATCACAGTGTTCCCACTCTTACAGACAGAAAGGGAAAAGATGGCTGCTCCACTGCTGCTGCTGCTGCTGCTGAGCTTTGAAGCTCTGTTCTTTTCTTCTAATGCAAACAACGCTTACAATAAACTTTCTGATACCTACAGGCAAGGAGTGGACCTGGCTCTGGAGCAGCTCAGCTCACACACTGGAATCCAGCACCATTTCCTCTTTTTGAAGTCCCTCGTAAGGTCAGACATTGAGGTAATGTATTGGATGACTCAGGATAACTCAGTCTCTAGGCTTTTGTAAGTTGTCTAGATTCAACCCCCCTACTCTTACTCCTCAGCCTGGGTTTGACGTGATCTACGTCTACCACAACTTCTACCTCAAAGCCACCAGGTGCCCCAAAGGGACAGTGGACTCCACAGGGTGTCAGTTTAGAAACGACAGAGTAAGTCTGCCCTGATTTCAAGCTGCATTTCTTTAACTAAGCTCAGAAATGTGAAGGGTGAGAGTGGCTGCCTGCCCTGACTTGTCTCTGCTGTTTTGTTTTTGTGCGTTCATGCAGCCGTTAATGGACTGCGCAGTTTGCTACAAAGCCTTCAGAGGAGAAATTCAAGACGAGCCCAAACCTTATGTTGACTGCGTCCACAAACCGTCCCTCACACAGGTGAGTCTGCTCCACTTTTTAATTTTTGATTAAAGAAAAATCTCTTCTTGTATCTTCTGTGATTTAAGTCTCCTTTATTTTAAATTAACGAAACCACACCCCTTCCCATGTGTTTCTTCATGACAGGAGATGAGGGGGATCAGAGTGAATCACTGCAACGAAATAGGTTACAGCAGCGGAGCTCCGACTCTACTGGCATCGACTGGAAACTAACACTGTCTGGAAATATGTGGATCATGTAACTCCTAGTTAACTGTACATCTTCATGAATCTCAACTCATTATTAGTGTTAAGGTCCAGTATGTAAGAATTAGTTACATCCCTCCTTTTCCCAACACACCACCACAGGAACCAGCGTAAAGGGAAATATGGTTGCCCTCACATACAAGAAAGGATGTTTTCCTTTTGCTTATTTTTAAGTGATTATACACATATACAAACATATAGGTATGGCTGGTTTATTCAGTTTCGTCCAATAAACCCTCCTAAACTTTACACACTGGACCTTTAATATTTTTTTTTGACTTTTGTGTCACATTTTCAATCATTTATTGCTTACTTCCAAACATTTGTTTAATTTCAGTCATGTTATAGAGAACGACTGATAATTACTTAACCTAGTTTGCAGCCATCTCACTCCACCAGCATGCCTATTTAATCTTACTCAGTACTGCGTAGTTGTCTTTCAAAGGTTTGAATGTAACCGACGTTTGTTTATAATAAAAAGTTACACACTACAGCTTTAACTAGAAGATACTCAAGATTGTCTATGTCTTCATGTTTTTCCAGAAGTCTGTTTTATTGTGCTGACTATGTCCAAAATGACTCAATTAACATTTCGTTTGTTAAGCTTTATTTCAATAAAATCAAATTTCAAAGGGGTATATGATGAGGATGAGAATTAGAACTTTGAGCAAAGGATTACTTATTGTTTTTGTAAATTCCCAATTTTTCATAAAGCTCTTTGATATACAGCAGAGAGAGTAAATTAAGAGATGACAGTTAATTCTGAGAACTACAGCAAATCATTTGTATTTTGCACTCCATTGCAGTGTCCATAATTCCACAGCTGTTAACTGTCAAAGATGAGACTGCACATCTAGAGGAAAGACTTCCTTATCCTGCATTCTTGCCGACGTTGTAATGGTCTTGTCATTCAAGGTAAGACCATTAAAACATAATGCTCTGCCTCTCAGGCAAAGCTAAAGATGGAGGATGAACTCCTTCTGGTTGTTGTAGTCGGAAAAGGTGTGGCCATCTTCCAGCTGCTTGTAAGCAAAGATTAGTCGCTGCTGGTCTGGAGGGATGCCCTCCTTATCCTGGATTTTGGCCTTGATGTTTTCAATGGTGTCACTGGACTCCACCTCCAGGGTAATGGTCTTGCCGGTCAGGGTCTTTACAAATACCTGCATTCCTCCTCTCAGGCGTAGCACAAGATGGAGGGTTGACTCCTTTTGGATGTTATAGTCGGAGAGGGTGCGCCCATCTTCCAACTGCTTGCCAGCAAAGATTAGTCGCTGCTGGTCTGGAGGGATGCCCTCCTTATCCTGGATTTTGGCCTTGACAATGGTGTCACTCAATAATGGTCTTGTCAGGGTCTTTACAAATACCTGCATTCCTCCTCTTAGGCGTAGCACAAGATGAAGGGTTGACTCCTTCTGGATGTTATAGTCGGAGAGGGAGCGGCCATCTTCCAACTGCTTGCCAGCAAAGATAGACGCTGCTGGTCTGGAGGGATGCCCTCCTTATCCTGGATTTTGGCCTTGACCAGGTGTCACTGGGTCTTTAGGGTCAAATACCTGCATTCCTCCTCTTAGGCGTAGCACAAGATGAAGGGTTGACTCCTTCTGGATGTTATAGTCGGAGAGGGAGCGGCCATCTTCCAACTGCTTGCCAGCAAAGATTAGACGCTGCTGGTCTGGAGGGATGCCCTCCTTATCCTGGATTTTGGCCTTGACGTTTTCAATGGTGTCACTGGACTCCACCTCCAGGGTAATGGTCTTGCCGGTCAGGGTCTTTACAAATACCTGCATTCCTCCTCTTAGGCGTAGCACAAGATGAAGAGTTGATTCCTTCTGGATGTTGTAGTCGGAGAGGGAGCGTCCATCTTCCAACTGCTTGCCAGCAAAGATAAGACGCTGCTGGTCTGGAGGGATGCCCTCCTTATCCTGGATTTTGGCCTTGACATTTTCAGTGGTGTCACTGGACTCCACCTCAAGGGTAATGGTCTTGCCAGTCAGGGTCTTTACAAATACCTGCATTCCTCCTCTTAGGCGTAGCACAAGATGAAGGGTTGATTCCTTCTGAATGTTGTAGTCGGAGAGGGAGCGGCCATCTTCCAACTGCTTGCCAGCAAAGATTAGTCGCTGCTGGTCTGGAGGGATGCCCTCCTTATCCTGGATTTTGGCCTTGACGTTTTCAATGGTGTCACTGGACTCCACCTCCAGAGTAATGGTCTTGCCGGTCAGGGTCTTTACAAATACCTGCATTCCTCCTCTTAGGCGTAGCACAAGATGAAGGGTTGATTCCTTCTGGATGTTGTAGTCGGAGAGGGTGCGCCCATCTTCCAACTGCTTGCCAGCAAAGATAAGACGCTGCTGGTCTGGAGGGATGCCCTCCTTATCCTGGATTTTGGCCTTGACATTTTCAATGGTGTCACTGGACTCCACCTCAAGGGTAATGGTCTTGCCAGTCAGGGTCTTTACAAATACCTGCATTCCTCCTCTTAGGCGTAGCACAAGATGAAGGGTTGACTCCTTCTGGATGTTATAGTCGGAGAGGGTGCGCCCATCTTCCAACTGCTTGCCTGCAAAGATTATACGCTGTTGGTCTGGAGGAATGCCCTCCTTATCCTGGATTTTGGCCTTAACATTTTCAATTGTGTCACTGGTCTCCACCTCCAGGGTAATGGTTTTACCGGTCAGAGTTTTTACAAAGATCTGCATTATGAAACAGCAAATACCTCCCAAATGGAATCTGTGATAATGAGTTGTCCAAATGGTGCTTATGAGGTATTTATCAAACAAGAATGTGTCATACCTACTTTTAAGTCACTTTGATCTATAGCATTGCATCACTTTTCCTTTCATGTCACTTTGATAAGATCATAGTTAGCTCAACAGGAGTCTGAAATTCGGACACGTATGTGGTCTGATGCTATTATTTGTGTGTGATAGGTAATGGTATTTTACATTCTTGTGCAGCAGATAATCTCAAACTCAAATGACCTAAGGACTGCTGAAATGGTCAGGAGGGGGCCGGTCATACAGTGCACACAATCCAACAATACAAAAAAACATCCTGTTTTGCACACAATTTTGGTTAAAATATATTTTAACATTACATTACATGTAACATGTTTTTCAACAAGTCCTCTTTTTGCAGTGGGCCCCCTTTCAACCAGTTTAGAATTAAGAGAGAAAAAATAGCTGTTGTGAAGACTTACACTTGGTCTTTAACTAACTGTAATTAATGAACGGAAACTTGCATTTTTTTGTCGGAGAACTCTTATACCCATCTTACCTCAGATTTGTCTTTTGTGGCAAGAGAGCATCACAGTCATTGATTTAAAATGTTTTTCTCCTGCTTGATTAATTCTGATGATGACCCACTTTACTCCTAGAGAGAGTTAAGGTTGATTTTGTGTGGCTGGCCCTTTTTCATTAAGTGAGTCATTAACTGAATTCAGAGAAAAGGTCAGATTCTTGTAAGTGACCACCTGATTTATGCGATAATGTCAACTTTAAACGTTGACCCATGAAGTATTGGGCTCATTTCCAGGACCAGGATTGCTAATCTATTGTGATTAGATTTTCAGGATATGAGTGTAAATCCACATCTTGTAAGCTGTTTTGATCCTGTGGAAACTCCCCATTTAGAGTGTTTTGTTAAGACAAGCCTTAATCTCTGTCCCCCCGGGGGGGTTCGGGAACTGGGGCTTAAAACACAAACAGCAGGAGCTGCAGGCTGTTTCATGGTCAGTGTGTTTCGTTTCATGATTTACTCCTACAGCCATAATAGGGCTTGTTTTGGATGCAAGTGCTGAATCTCTGCGGGAAGAGGAGGGAGTACATCCCTCACCCTCAGAGCTGAGCTGCTCCTCCTCTGCTCTTCTCACACACTCGGAGGAAGATGGCTGGTGGTCTGCTGTTGCTGCTTTGTGCTGGAGCTGCACTCTTGTCAGTGAAGGCCCAGGACGTTTACGAGGAGCTGCCTGAAAACTTCAAAATAGGAGTCGATCTGGCTCTGGAGCAGCTTAACTCTCATGCTTGGGTGCACCACCATTTTCGCTTCCTGAGGAGTGTGGGCAAGTCAGAAATTGAGGTAAACTATGAGTTTGAGATTTTAAGATCCACTGTTTATTTTTGAGACTCGAATGAGTGTTCCGAAACTTTGTCTTGATATTTTCCATTTAAGTGAATTAATTTTCAACTTTTTATAAAGTAGAAAAACATTTTAGAAATTCCGGTTCTGATGCATTTTAAGAGTCAATATAACTGGAAATATATAAATCATAGCTAAAATGAACCCAATGCGTAACCAAAATAAACTTCTCTGATGTTTTATAAAGATGAACTGTACTTTATGCAATTTTGGCCTAACTTTTAATCTACTTAATTGTAAGTACTTAAAAGTGAGGAGGAAATGTATAAAGTCTAGTTTTGATTCATGATGAGTTAAGAAAACTGGAATTATAAAGATTATAAAGTATTCTTCCACACTTTAAAATCAGAATTAGGTATTCAGATTAAAAACTATGGGGAAAACAGTGTCAAATCTGGTAGATTAATTAAAAAATTATATTGACCACAACTGTAATTTTTAAATCAGAATAAAATATTCAGATTAAAAAGTGAGGACAAAATGAAAATTCTGTTTTTGTGATTCATTTCACTTCCAGTTTCCTTTACTCACTGGATGTGTGGTAAGTGTCTGGCACACCCACGCTACGCTGCCTTCAGGGAACTCTGGTTAATACTTGTTTTCACATCTGCTTCAGGTTCACTTTGAATCTTTTAAATGTCAACATGTTTTCATCACAGAGGGAAGAAAAAAAGAAGACTACATTCCTTCAACTCTGATACTTGATACTTGCTACATGGATTGGCCATGAATCGGTTGTTGACTTGGAGAAATGCCACCCAAGAAATATGAAGCAACTGCAAAACAGACATATGATTTTATTATGCCAGAGTTCCTATGAGGTTGTATCATCATCATTTGTCAGTTTTATTTTGTAAAGCACAAAAATAGATTCCTTCTGCTGTACTTAGACACATAAAAAAACCTCAGGCTTAACACAAGAAGTAAAATAATATTTTAAAGGGTAAAAGAAGTGAAACATAAAATTAATATATGAATAAAAATGTAATTATACACATAAAACAATTATAAAATAGTGATGTATGGTGTGGAATGGTTTAGTTAAGGGCTATTACCATGTTAATCTAATAAAACAACAAAGATGTGGTTGGTCGTGAGTTTTCATGTGGCGCCACCAACAGGTCAAACTTGTCTACTACTTCTGTTTGTGACCAAAATTAGAAAGGTTGAGTGAGTGACAGACAATAGTTAATCAATGGGGTAGAAAGAGATGTACATTTCATGTATCTGTGACAAATTATTCTATTCCAAGTCAATGAAATGGATTCTTTAGATTATATTGTCCTAAATAGAAATTTGACAATTCATTTCGCCTTCATTTAATGATTTAAGTTTAATTTTAGTAAATGTTGAGCTCTCGAAGAAACACCATTATCACCAACGTTAAAATACAGTGGTGTAAATAGTTTTGAGCAAAGTCAGCTACGGACATTTTGCAGGAGGCAATCTCTTCCTCTTCCTCACATATACTTCACACACTGGTGTAGTGACATTAGATGAAGATGGAGCGAAAGATAAGGTGACACTAACTAATATTATTTAATGTACTATTGTTATTTTGTTATTTGTTTCATTTTCTACACACTAATGTCAAAATTCCTCAGCTCCACTTTGATCACATACCCTGGTATACAGCAGAACAGTATTTATGGATTTCCTCCAAGTACCACCGGAGGAAGCTCACATACCACTGGTGGTACCACAATTTGAGAACCATGCATGTAAACAGCTACAAATCTCTCTCTGGTCCTTGTCTCTTGCAGAGTGGCTTCGGTGTGAAATACATCTACCACCACTTTTACCTGAAACCCACCAGATGTTCCAAGAGAACGACCGAGTCCAGCGCTGAGAGGTGTCCCTTCAGGAATGACAGGGTGAGCAAACGTCACAGGAGAAACCAATCTTCTTCTTCTTCTTCTTCTTTTCACATTGACTTAAACTTAATTAATTTTTTTTACAGCCTGTCATGGACTGTGGTGTTTGCTACAAAACAGCAGCAGACCAGATAGAAAGTCCCCCCAAGCCATACGTTCACTGCATCCAGAAACCGAGACTCACAGAGGTACTTTTATCTTTTTACTACCACTATGTTACATCTGCCTTTTTTTTTTCTCTTTTTTTTAGCTTTGAACACGTTATAATAGTCGTCTGTATGTAGACGTACTATTGCATGTGGTCAGCACTTAAAGGGCTGTTTCACCCATTTTTCCACTGGTCAAATTAAGAATAAACCCAAGATTCTGATGATGCTGCTGCATTTGTTTTATTTTCATGTTCTTTAAAGTTTTTTTTTTGGTTTTTTTTGTTTTTGCAGTTAAGGGGTTGTGAAGTTCTTCTTCTTCTAACACGTGTAGGGATTTTATTTTACACTTATTTAAATATAGATATACAGTAGATATTTATCTCTGGGTGAAATGTCTATATTAGGTCCATGGTTCTCAAACTGTGGTACGTGTAGCACAGGCCAGTAAACAAGCCTGTACATGCGCTGCATGAAAATATGTCTATTTCAAAACTCGACACAACCTCTCACTTTAGACATTATTGTGCTAAAACGAGTCAGCACTGACTTTATTTTCGTCCTTCACACAAAAGATGCTGGAAGTGACCTTTTTTGCGTGTGTTTACTCTCCTTTTTCAGGAAATGAAGACAACCAGGTTGGAGCACTGCAAGAAAATGAGTTACAACAGTGGAGCTCCGACACTTCTGGCTGTGTCCACCGGCTAAAGACAATACAGCCCAGTACGCTTTACTACTTCACTGCTTTACTAACACGTTTCAAATCATCACATTGTGTTTGATAAAACACTCACATGAATCTATAGCCTTGTTAAAACTGCTTTATTCTTGTTTGTTTATTCTGTGTCCGTTCATTCTATAGAGTATTGAGGAGGTCAGACGCTGGCTCACAATGAAATATTCTCGAAAGGAAAAGCCAAAAACACAAAAATGTGTTTAGGTGCCTTTAAGGGTTAATGTTAAGGTCATATCGCCCTGGCCCACCCCTACCAGTCCCTCCTGACCAGACTAGACACTAAGTCAACCCCAGGTCATTTATGTTTGAGATCCTTGGTGTAAAAAATAGTGAAATATTATATTCAAGTAGATTTAATTCACAAGAAGCATCAACATCAGAGTGTTTGAAGAGTCTGGAAGTGATTGCAGCTGCAACAAAGTACCACAAGAGGTCGCACTTACCCTTTTGAATCTTCATCACATTTTAACTTCAGTCAAAAGAAATACAGTTGTCAATGTTCCTTACTCAGAATCCCAATAAATACATCAGTGTGTCAATATGCATGTCAATTTAATTATTAATCAGTTGATTTGTTGTTTATCACAATATCATATTTATTAACTTTAAAATAGAGATGACACTAAAAATACTAAAGGTTTGTATTTTTTAACACTTCTAACACTTAGTTTTTTGAAACAACCATGTTGTGCCCTGCAGACGTCTAGACAGCACCAGTATCCGCTTCCTTCTGCTCCCTGTGCCAAGAATAAATCTCATTACCAGTGAGAGGAATTGGCAGATCACAGCCTTTTGTTTGAAAACTGTGCACTAAAAATAGAGTGGGGTTGTGAAAACTGTGAAAAGAAACCTGGCGCTATTGACACTGAGGTTCAAAAAGTATCTCAGTAAATGAACGCCATTTTGTAAATCACAATGTTTGAGTTTTAAAGCCAAACCACTAGATGGCAAACTATATTTGTACCAAAAGAAATGTTCCCATGAAGCAATGCAAAAACCACAGCTTGATATTTAGAAATACCGTATTCCTTCTTCTCTGCATCTTTTCAAAATCTGCGCTCGTGTTAAAGTTCCCTGAGGAGTTTTTTTCTGTCTGTGTCGCTCCAAGTCTCAGAGAAACTGTCATTTACAACTCCTGCAGGGAATGCTGTCTTACTATAAATATTAATAAAACTGAGCCTCAACCTCAAATAAAGACTTTATTGTCAGTTTCATGAACTGGAGCAAACAAATTTTCAGCTCCTCAGATTATTGCATTGTTGTTCTCTTGAAACCCAATTAGGATTTAACTTTTGTAGCATAGGTTTGATGAGAATTCATTTTTTAATGCCGCCCTGAAAATACTTTACACACTTTGCTTTTATGAATGAACTTGTCTAATAGTATTGAATAGGGATATTTGGAGTGTAACTACTGTTTCATCTCTGCATTTTCGCATGTTTTAATAATTCTTTTCCTTCACCACAACAGCCAACATGAGACAACAGCTCATTGTCCCTTTTTTATTAACCATAAACAACAACCAGACTCCTCTCTGGTGTTGGCTCTGGTCTTTAACATAGAGACTAGCAGTGTTTCAGGCTCTCAATCCAGATCTTGTTGGTTTGGTTTTACAAGGGTGCGGGCTGAAAAGTTAATAGGCTGACTAAGAAGGAAGAACACCAGAGTGATTCAACATGGTGTGCACTAAATTCAACCTTTTGTGATATTAACCGCAACGTTTCCGTCCAGATAAACCCATATTTGATCGCTAACAGAGGACTTTGAACATGAGGCAATGTGGTGTTATCAAACATCTGCAGAAAAAGCCCCCACGGACATTCATGCTGACGTGGTTTCTTCATAAGGTCAATGATGCTCTAGTGGTTTAGGGAGAGCCTTAATAATTACCAAAGGTCCGGACGTCCTGCCACATCCACCACACAAGAAAACATTGATCGTATTCACCACGTGGTGATGGACCACAGATGTTTCACTGTTAATCAGAGAGACAATGCCGCGAGCATCTCCTGTGCAGGAGTAGAGAACATTCTTGACACGTTTTGAAGCAGATCCAACCGGTTTTCTTGAACGTTTCCTAACCCAAGTATTGGGGCCACCAATTTGAGCCAGAGACAAAAAGGAGGACTTTTTTGACTGCCAGGATGAGATCTGTTACCAACACCAATGACAGAAGTGTGTAGAACACAAGGGAGACAATGTTGAAAAACCTTATTTGGTCAACTTTGATTTGAACTCTTCAGCCCACCCTCATATGCTGTACCAAATGACCTATGCTTAACAAGTCTGCCCAAAAGAAAGAAACTAAAACTAAAATAACAGAAGGAAAGACCCAGAAGTCATCACACGTTGATCACTGAATGGGCCAAAGTGAAGCTAAGACTCAAGAGTTTCCGTATAAAATGACATTTAATGAAATAAAATCAATCAAAAGACACACAACAACCACTTGAATGACAAAAGAAGACGCTCACTGACTGACTGAGCCAGAGAGTCTGCAATGAAATGCAAAACAAACACAAGAAGGCGCATGATGACCTAGAAGATGCCGAACATAAACAAGGAGATGCAGAAGGCAAAACACACCGATTAATACACACGACACAGAGAGTGACAACAAAGACACAAAACTGAAGAAAAACCAGATGAAAAGTGATATAACAAATGAAAATTGTACACAAATCGACGTGTACACAAATCGACATTTGATTTCTAAGTAATATGAGTAAGAGAGTACATCAAAATTATTATGACATCATGATAAAAAAAGTGTATATTAGAGTATATTAGTACAACACATTAGTAGTTGTGTTTAAAATCAATCCAAATGCATTGTGAAAATTGAAAATTCATAAAAACAAAGATTATTTTCTAATCTAGCATCATTTCATGTTAAAAATAAATGAAGGTGTTTATTCTGAATTCAATTAAACCAGTGATACCTAAAAGTGTAGGTTGCAGCCCCCTGTTGTAACGCAACGGTACTGTAGGTGAGCCACAAAATAAACACTTTTTTTAATTTTTTTATTTCCAGCCTCCAATACGTTTATACAATTTAAAAACAATATTAGAGATTGATTTAAGTTTATTTAAACTTGCTATTTGAAAGTAAAGTAAATAATCTTTTTTCAAAGTAAAATTAAACTATTCAACACAGAGGCTGCATTCAAAGCTGAAATGTTAGTATCAGCATTTTTAAGTGTTGGTGGATCACAGAAGGTTTAAAGAAGTCAGAAATGGGTCAGAAGTGTCTTAAATTGGCAGATTATTATTCTTATTATTATACTTATTATTATTTATGTTTAACTTCTTCACTCATATTCACACGTTTAATAAAAAAAAACAGGATAATGGATTAAAACAGTGTTTTGTGATGTTATTTTACCACAGTTTACAACACTAATCATTTAAATGGCAGCGATTGTGCTGCAGCTCCCGGACACGCCTCCTTAAATACGTGCTGCGCACTTGGTGCAGCCTTTACGGTAATGTGTCCCGACACTCTGCGCACCGTGGCAGCCAGCCAGGAACCCACGGCTGCTTCAAAACACTGACAACGACGCGCGTGGAAGATGGTCGACACTCGACAAGGGAAAAAAAACATGAAGTCCTCTGCGTAAAAACAGGCGTCGTCTGAGGCGAACGCTGCTCGAACTGGACGCCAGCGCGAACCGTTTCTGCTGCTCTGAGCGAACTTGTGTCGCCGCTGTGTGACTGCAAATATAAAACCTGGAAAAAAAAAACAACATTTCGCAACCTATTTTGTGTGCAGAGGCTGCGGGGCGCACGGAGAAGAAGAGGAAGAAGTGTGGGATATAACACGTCCACGCTGCTCCCACGCGGCACGTACACGTCTGTGTTTTATGAGAAGTGGTTTCAGTGAAGAGGAGGCTACTGCTGGTTTTTAAAACAAATACCAAAGAGAGAGGGAGGAAGAAAGAGAGGGAGCTGCTGGTGTCTCTGTGTGGAGGGAGGGAGGTAGGGAGGTATTGAGAGAGAGAGAGAGAGAGAGAGGGAGGGAAGGATCAGTGCGCAGACAAGCGGCGGAGCGTCTCTGCGCGACCGCTCGTCTCAACGACACACAGGACAGGACGAGGAAGAAGAGGCGGAGAGAGAGAGGATCTTAGTCCTTAGTGTGGGGATCTGCAGCAAACACACGGTGTGAAAATGACGATGTCCGTCCCGGAGAGGAAATCAGGATCTGAGGGGAAGGAGGAGGAGAGCGAGGATGAGAGTGAAATCCTGGAGGAGAGTCCGTGCGGCCGCTGGCAGAAGCGCAAAGAGCAGGTTAGTGCTGCTGCTGCTCCGTGGGTTTGTTTATGTGTGTGTGTGTGTTTATATGTGTTACCACTGTAGGACCGTCACTGCCACTGACCCTGTCATGCCAGTGGTCCTCGTGGGTAAGATCGGGGCTTAGGTTTGATTTGTGTTTAAGTTAAGGTTAAGGTTAGACCTTAACCCTTAGAGCACAGATCATTTAGGCGGCTTTTTCTTCCCATTACTATGTTAAAATGCATATACAGAGGCTATAAGAATGTGCAATATAGAATGTATTATATCCTTCGTTTCAGCACAACCTATAGCAATCTGATGGTCATTTTTCACTAACTATATAAACACACCTGAGCAAAAAGTACTCAAATATCCAAACATCAGATTGAATGTGTGACAACTGATCTGTGCTATGGTTGAGGTAAGGCACAACAAGTCAATGCCAGTGTCCCAGGTATTACTCATGTTGTGGGGATGTGAATCTGTCAACACAGTCACATTAGATGGGAGCTTCATCTTCACACCCCATCCCAAGCTCTGAGGTCTAATAACAGGTTGATTTTAAGATAAGATAAGATAATCCTTTAGAAAGTAGAAATTAGGGCACCCCATGGCCAAGTGAAAAGGCAACTTGGCCTCTAACAGGAGGGTTGCCGGTTCGAGTCCCCACCATGTCAGAAAATGGCTGGGGTACCCCTGAGCAAGATACCCAACCCCCATTGCTCCCTGGGTACTGCTCAGTGGTTGCCCACTGCTCCTTATTCTAGGACAGTTTCTAGTAAAGGATGGGTTAAATGCAGAGAAGGAATTTTCCCTGCAGGACTGATAAAGGACTAATTTATTTATTTATTAAGGTAAGGAAATAAAGACTATAAATACTAATAAATATGTATAAGAAAGGAAAAACAAGATAAAAACAAGATCAACGACAATAGCTTCGCTATAAAAGTAAACAAGATCTGCCCAAAACCCCACTAAAAACGTAAAAAAAATTAAATCTGCCCTCGCCATTGAACATTTTTGAAGACCACTTCTATTTAGATTTTTACCACTTTATTATTTAACTGTAATGGTTAACTGTTAAGGTTTCTATGTTTTATACCTTGTTATGTTTTGAAAAGCACTTTGATCAAGCCTGGTTGTTTTCCAATGGAAGGAAATGATTATGTTGTTATGTTTAGATTAGGGTTAGGGTTAAATCACAGAAGCCAGACTACCTAATTGCGATCTTTCTCACAGGTCTTTTGCGACTTAATTTGCTTAAAATGTTAATATTCAGATTGAGATCCACTAAACATTAAAGGTCCAGCATGTAGGAGTTTGTGGAAGCTTGGTGAAGTTGTATTTAGCCAACAAGTGAAACTGGTCATGAAAACACAACATTCCAGTTGATGATAATCTAAATTTAAAGTAAAAAAAGTAAAACTTTAAATTTTTTTTTATAATATTGTACATCTCTCTGCAAATGTTAAGAACTGGTGGATATGAATTGTTTCCAACATGTAAGTATTAAAGGGTTTCTTAGTTTTCATAGTAAGTAAGCAGTCAATTGTCTTTGTGATGTGTTAATCCTGATCACACACACAGGACCATCCTCTTCTTATGTAATCTTTGAGCTGAGGAGCACACTGGTGGTGTAGGTGTTGATGTTTTGCGTCAACACCTCCAGACCTGCAGCCTGATTTGCTTAGTCCACATAAAACCTGTTTCCAGTGTGGTTTCCCTGTGTCAAGAGCAGGTTGGTCAGGATTTCTCAGATCTCTCATTCAGCTCAGCTCAGTCGGTCATTTCTGTCCAGGATTTTAACTCTGAACTTGTGAGATTTAATATTAAACTCAGTAATGTAACTCACATGACACACAGTGGATGTGTAATATAAGTCTGGCAGCTTCACTTCATTTAACAGAAGCGTAAATTACATGTTTAATGATAAAAGCTTTTCAGTCGAGCGAAATAATCACTAAGGCAACTTACTGGATTTGGAAAACTTGGCTGAAATGCTTTGTCAATTAATTGATGAGTCAGTCATTACGTGTGAATGTAATGTGTACATGAAGTGATTGGACTGTTTGGTCAAAATGTAGCAGGTTTAATGATGAGAAAGGCACGTAGATCTGATCTGTACAGGCTGTCAAGGAACTGTGTTTATATACAGATGGATAGATAGATAAGTAAAGATAAGCACTTTATTCATTCTCTGGGAAATTCAAGTGCTCCACAGCTCACAAAAACAACCACACTCAAATGGCAGCAATATATACCCAATTGGTATTGGCTGATATTGGCTTTAAAATGTGTTATTGACAAGCTTGGCACTACTAAAACAGTTGGCTGAATAGGCTGTTACATCCTAGGCTTCTATGTTGGCGCCCTCTACAACTATTATTTTTTATGTTTATTTATTTTGCACAATGAAAAAATCTACATTTGCTGTGATATGAGTATAAAAAATATTATGTTAATTTAACTGCAGAAGATACTAATTCTCATCTGTAGGTGGATGAAGGGTAAATCTTATATATAATCTGGCGTCGCATCGGCCGAAGTACCCACGATATATCGATATATTGGCAAAAAGTCCAATATTGTGCATCCACCTTAAAAAAAAACATTTGTAAGTAATATTACACAGCCAGTGTTCGTTATTATTATTGTTTTAGAGGTTCACTGCACATGAAAACAGTGATCAGTTTCAAGTTAGAAGCGGTTATGATTCTCACTTTAACAACAGCTTTGGAGCAAACATGTATTTGAAGATGTCACTTTGTTTTTTGACACAATATAGACTATGCAATATGTCTTTTAAGCAAATATTGATACTAATATAACCAAGGTAGCTCTTTATTGGCTGGGTTATACTCCCGACTGTCTTCGAGCATTGGTGTAGTGAGTGTAAGAGCTGCAGCATGACTCTAACACCTTTCTCTGTTCGTGAGCGGATCAGCAGTAGTGTGACTGATCAGTTGTTTTTGATGTACTGAATCATTAGAGTCAGTTAATTTCAAAAGATGAGTTCAGTACTTCCTGCATGACCGAAGTACAGACTCCGCCTGACACAGTCACTGAGCTGAAATACAGTGGCAGCGGTTTGTGATGCGGCTTGTCGACTCCTCAGTGAAATATTGAGATTTTAGACATTTCCATGTTAAATGTTGGAGATTAACGCGAGTAGAATTTTTAAGTCTTTTGAACTGATCTACAGTTGGGCATTGTTCGGTTTGATTCTTGTGTCGGACGTCTTGCTCATGACTCTTCCAGTGACGACACTCTGACCAATCAAACCATGTAGTGGAAAAGCGGCATAACTTTCCCAGTGGCCTTGTGGGAGGTTTCCTCTCCCCTGAATAATCCTGTTTGTTTCATGTCAACATCAGAGATGTAGACAGGTTCATCATGTGTGACATTCACAGCTGGTTTATTCACAACATCAGCAGCAGAGGTGATAAAGCGCAAGCGCCACAAACGTTCATTCGCTCTCAAATACAAAAACTGAAACAAATGTCGCAGCGACGGGTGTCGCCTCCACCAACGGCTCTAGATAAGGTGGAGAGGATTTAAGATGAAGGTTATCTCTGATACACACACGACAATGCAACCTCCTGACCTCACTGCACTTTCTATACCATTAACTATTCACTGGAACTGTTTTGATCATTGGTTGTTCGCTTTGAGTGTTTGTTAATAATTAATACCATCTCTCTGATCTTTCAGCTTCCTAAATGTGAATATTTCTTGCTTTAGATTAATTTTGGTTTGTAGACAAAATAAGTCATTAATAAGTGAAATGAAGTATTTTTTTTTTATTACATTTTATAGACCAAACAACCAATAGAGCAATGGAGAAAACACACACACACACACACCTTGTTTTTCCACCCATTGATTACCCGTCTATGTTTTCTAGGTTACAACTGTCGCATGTCCTTTTTTTCCCCACCATTACACACTCACTCTCTCCTTTTCTAACCCACCCCTTCACCACTAACCTCATACATTTAGTTGTAATGAACTTTCATTTTTATTGTACTGATTATTTCAACTTAAAAAAAATCTACTCTCATCTGAGATACTGGAACTAGAGATATTCTGATGTTTTAATGTTATTTAAATGACTAGTAGTCATTTTTACTGTCTATAATGTTATTGGCATTGCACTGTTTATCGTTTGGTTGCGTAACACCACAGTCTACGTTTTCCAATGTCAGGAAACAGGACAAAACATTTGACAGGCAAATGTGAGGTCAAGCTAAGCTCCAGGAGGTTAAGCTGCTGGATAATGTTGATCTTTTAAAGCTGTAGTGTGTAACTTAAGATGATTCTTTTTTTTCTCTGTCTCTCTCTCTTTTTATTTACAATATTACTCATGGATGAGAACACATGCTTGGATGGCACAGATATTGCTGGAAAATACATATTTATCGTATCTGCGGAGAGAGGAGAGACTGGACTCTCCCTCATGTAGTGTAGGTTGCATCACTGAAATGTTGTTGCAGCTGACGCTGTTATATGATATGGTAGGCATGTGTGTATATGCACCCTCTGCTGGATTCTAAGAGGTACTACTTACATTGGCGCTTCTGAGCCAGCGTTTCGTGCAGGCCCGTCCTGTAGGAAATTTACATCCCACATTCTCGAGGTCTTTGCACCCCGAATATATGTGACTCACGATGTGAAGAAACAAATAAATCATAAGGACGAGGGGAAAGAAATCACATCGCGGTGTCTTTGCGACCAGAGCACACACACAATACACAATAAAAGTGTCAAATTCGCATGGCCGATGTGAATGCTGCGTTGACTGGACACATGCTCGAAAAATATTTTTACAAAAAAAACGTCTGGCGTGCAAATTTTGAATTTTGAATAGAAAGCGACGGCACTAACATCCATACATGTATATTTAAATGCATCAGACAGATCTACATCATATTTTGTCCAATCGGTGCACAGATTTCTAAAGTTTGACTTCAGGACTGCCTTAAAAAAAAAAAAACACGTTAACCTCAAAGTTTAAAAGTGTTGACGTCTCCTTGTTTGTTCTTCTTCTCTCTCACTCTCCGTCCAGGAGGTGTGGGTGTGCGCACACGAGTGCTCGGTAAATGCAGCCAGTGGGTGAAAGTTCAGCGTGCACACTGTCATATCTGTTATTCAGCTCCGCCATTAAAATAAACACAGGCCGCACAGTCACGTGGTCCACGTGGATGTTTTCTCAGCCGTTACGGGCAGAATGTGTTTTTCTTTTAAACGGGATGAAAGTGTTGCCTTTTTAGAGTCAGTTCATCCTTCTCGACTCCACACGCTGTGGAGTATTGATTTTCCCCGGGGACTCTGCAGCGCCGCTGTGATCGGGGAGCAGAGCAGTGTGAGCGTGTAGCCCGTAACCAAAAGTCTGATTCAGATGAAGTTTGTGAGAAAATGTTCCTCGCCGTTGCTTCACAAGGTGACACAAGAGTTTACGTGAAACAAAGTCGGTTGAGTTGACTCCTTGTTTTATTGGGCATTTGTTGCACAACAACAACTGCGGCTCCTTTTGGTTAACTACACTGACATGAGGGAATCTGCACGTCTGCAGAAATGTTGATTTACAAATCATTATGAACTTCCCAGAATGAGGACACTAATGCCATCACAGGATGTCCTGCAAAGGTGATGTAGTGACTCACAACACTGTTGTTGTGATGACATAGTGTTGAGTCTTACTTGTGTATCTTAGCGCTAATGTTGGCGCTTGGCCAGATCATGAAGGCAACCGAGGTGTTTAAGAATGCTGCAATTTACATGTTAAAAATCAACTCTAGTTACCAAAGTCTTACCAAAGCCAAGTCCAAGCATACCTATTCAAATTTAGGCGGTAGTAATCTATATCTCTGATGTCCATCACAAATGTAGCAACATTAGTAAATAAAAAATGTGTGACACTAGTTTTCTTGAGAATAATCATATTTGAAGGTCCAGCATGCAAGAAACAAATATTAACCATATAAATATAAGGTATATAGCTCAATAATGTCTTAAGTATATAATTATGGAATAATCAGTGTCATTATCTAGCTTCTGTGTTTAAATATGCTGTGTTTTGCATGTCCACACTCAGAAACAGAATGTCCCGTCAATGAGTTTATGTTTTGATTACATGTTTATGATTTCCACTTGATTGCAGCTATAGACACAGTGAGTAATGAGCTGCTCAGTCGTGGCAGTAAATGGTTCCATGCCTCTAGGTGAAGGCGTCTCTCTGGATTTGCCCCCAAAGAAAACTTGTTCTGGCTAAAAAAAGGCTTCAGACCATATTGGTCTGGTATTTCCCTGATAAAGAGCTCCAATTACTGCAGAAGGACTCCACAGTTACTCATGATGTTCCACGTCTGGTATCACTGGTGACCTGCTTGTATAGGCATGAGAGAGAGACTGGCCTTTGCTGCCACGATTGTGTTTGTTTTGGTCCGACATGCGACTAGTGGTGCTCCGTCCGTTTGTTCGGTTTGATGTCAGACGTCTTGCTCATGACTCTTCATGTGGTCAAAATGATAGTTTTCTGTACATCTTTGATTTAACTGCAAATAGGAACTAGCAGTCGCTGAATTCACATATTTTAATAATACAAGCCAATGTAAACAAATGTAAAGAGTTGAAAACACAGCTCTTGCTGTAACCAATTACCATTTCCTCTCTGATTTTGAGGGACTTTTCCAAAGAGTCATTGTGTGACAGAGCAGAGGGAGCTAATGGGTCCATCACACACACAGTCCACCCTGACCTCTGACCCTGAGCTTGTTTTACTGCACTGCAGCTTGGACAGAAGATTATTTGCTGGTCGTTTGTGATCTAGGCTGGATAATGTAGTAGCAGCAACAGTTTAGACTAGACCTCCTGATGTGCTTCCTGATCTGTGGTGCACCACTGCTCATTACATTAATGACTTCATCTTCTATTTCCAGGACAGTGAGGCAGCGAGAGTCGGTCAGGGCTGCATTTATTCAGCGCCGCGTTAATTCACAGATTAGTATGCGAGTTTGAATGTGGGAGGCAGACGCTGTTTCTTGCATTTGCCTGTTAACCAAAATCGCAGGCATGTGTCAGTGCTCACACGTCAGTGTCAGTCTTGAGACTCTGAAGGCAGTGACACAAATGTGGTCAGTAGAGGTGAGAAATTAATATAAGATACTGAGGCTGTGTCAAAAAAGTCAAGTTCATACAGATTTGATTTGGTATGTAATTATTTCAAAATAATTCAAATAAAAATCGCATCTAATCTGTAGTCCTTTGTCCCGTTGATGTCTGCTGGATGAAGCTGGAGCACTGAATAAAAAAGTATAAGCTCCTGTAATGATAGAGCTGCCCAATTTAGCCACAATTATATCTTATCATGTATTTCAAAACTTTAAATATAACAGAAACTGTACAATAAGTCACCCTTTTTTACATTGTGGGTCAGTAACACATGGTGTGATGATTTTACAAGCCAAATAAAAGACAGGTAAATATTGCCTTATTGCATTTTTTTTTTTTGTTGGACATTTTCCATCTGCAATGTTATAAAGTTGAGCTGTTAAACTGAGCATGGATCATGGCCCCCTCATAAGCTCATTACATGTCGAGTTGTGGCTTGCAGTGAGCCTCTCCACTCCTGAGGGGATCGGCTTAATGACACACTCCCTGTAATCCAGCAGTGTCTACATGCTCGCTGGTTTTACAGCTGCTCCGCAAAGGAATGACATCCACTCGGATTCGAATTTCCTCGAAGGGAAAACAAGGAGCAGGGACATGAGTCACGGGGTTCACTCGGAAACTCATTTACACCTTTTCATTCTAAGAATACAAGAATAATGATGTATGTCGGTGACAGAATTGGTTCTTGGTAGCTTTTGGCTGGGGTTGCATTAATTGAGGGATGGTAGATTCACTCTGTTTTAGGGACGCACGATATTGAACTTATTTCAGATACCTGATATGCCTATATGTAGGGAGCGCTTGGGCCAGTAACTGATAACGATATATATTTTTATGTTTTAATATGATTAATATAATAATATTTTGCCTACTCACATCGTAGCTGTATGTACTGTAGATATACATTTTCTTCATTGAGAAGTCAAAGAGGTAATGGCCTATTTAGACAAATATTTTAGTGGTTACTCAAGCAACGAAGTAACCTTTGACGTGAAAGATCGGACAGACACTACCTGTTTCCATCTATCCATCCATCTAACAGTTAATCGCATTACTGTCCAACGGTTTGCCTGGCTTAAAACTCGGCAGGGGAATTACTGAGGGCACCAGTATGTGCAGTACTGACTTTGACAGTGTTCGAATAAGAAATGTAAGAAATATTGGAAGAAATTGCCACTTCTGCCCCATCTCACATAAGATGTCAGTAAAAAAAACCAAACTGGGACATGTTGAATGGGTACTTCAAAAGTTGACTAATAATTTCCACAGTAGGGCTGAATATCGAATAAAATGTTCAATATGATAAGTAGTATCGTTATGTTGGGCTTTGATACCCATTATCAAACTATATTTTTTCAGTAAAAAAAGATAAAGCACATTATGGTATATTTCTTAAGTTTTATCTGTTTCACCTCTATCAAACAGCATGCTGCATCACAAAAGTCTTGTGGTTTGATACCAAGCCCTAATCAGGAGAACTGGGTCAGGATATTTCCCAGAGTTTGTATATTTATACAAGCCCAATGCAGTCAGTGTGACATTGTCTGGGATAGATGTGTTCACAGCAGGAGGCAGGACACTTGCTGTGAATTATTCTGAGGTTTGACTGTTTGCATTCTATTTCTCAAATGACCGCATTTGGATTATACTGGGACGTCTGAAGCGATCGCTCCCAGAAGTCCTGACATTTTATTGATTTTATCAGATACATTTTCAAGAGATTGAGTCCACAAAAATCTGCCTTCTGATAAATCTGAATGAATTTGAACTGGATTGCATGTGTTGTTGTAAGTTACATGATCCTGGTCCATCCAGAACACATATGGGCAACATAAGGCCCTGGGGCCACATGTGGCCCGTGAACCGTGAATTTTATTCGGCCCACGACATCCTCACAGGTTCCCTCAGCAATCAGCAAGTTGACTCTTTAAAGTTCATGCTCCTTCACATTAATAGCGTTTAACTATTAACACACAACCAGACTTTTATTTTATTTTCACTATAATATTCACAGGAAAGGAAATGTATCAGTTAGGTAACATGTAACATTTTGTATTTTTTTTTTTTTGTACAGCATTTTTACTTTTAAAATGTAAATGTTATGCAAGTTGCATATAAATGTGGATTTAATGATAATATTCAGTAGTCGTGGCCCTTCGCTTGCTTCATTTATGTCATCTCTGATCGAGAACCACCATCAGATCCAAACATGGTTGTTTCCAGACTACAGACCTGGTCTGGTCGATGTTTGTACCAGTATGGGTGTGTCGTCTTCCTCCGTCAGAGGAAGAAAGTGTCAGCTCATCTGTGTTGTGGTTGAATAAAGGCTATTCCGGTTGAACATGTTGTGCAGAAATTGCAGGGGAAGGTTTTGGGAATGCTTGAATGACACTGTAATTTTCCTTTGTGTGTGTGTGTGTGTGTATGTGTGTGGGATGACATATTGAACTGAACAGCTTGTGTTTCTTTGACCCAGCCTTTCACCTTGTGTTAGACATGCGGCTGCATGCAATTTTTATCCGCGCGTATCACGTCTGTTGTTGTCAAAGTTTCCCGACACAGCTCTCAGTCAGAGCGTTTTTTTTTTTTTATATATCCAATTAGAAAATAAATGGAGTCACACTGTGTTGTTCACAAGAGCAAATTATTGGTTGACCTGTTTATATGAAGCAGCAGTTAACAGTAAATTGTAAATCCTCAGACATAAATACGCTGCCATCGTCATCCTGTGATGACAACTCCTGTATTCAAGGATTTAGTATACTGTATGTCACTGTTTAACCGAAACATCCACCAGAACAGTCAACTCTAAACTTCTTCTTGTCCTGTCCCTTGTGTCTTCTTATGTTACACCAACTGTCCTCATGTCCTCCTTCACAACATCCATGAACCTTCTCAACATCCTCAGTCACAATATAATCACTGTCCCTCCACTATCATTTGCACGTGGCCAAACCATCTCAACTTTGCCTCTCTGACTTTAAACAGTCAACACTATTTGTTCATGGCTGCAAATAACTAATTCACGGTGTGTGCGTCACACACAAGCAAACAGCATTCCGACAAATAATGTCTTTTGAAATACCTAATTTGTTCCCTTATTCCCTCACACTACATCCTTGTCATGTGAAACAAGATTAATTCAAGGCTCAGTCAGAGGTCTATGTCTGTGACCGCTTCCTCTAAAATGTCATTAAATAAACGGTCCTACATGTGCTGTGTTGTATTTACATTTCATGACTAAAGGTTCACTAGAACTAGAGTGTGATTTAGCTTCTCGTACATTGCCACAGCAGTACACTGCTTCAATTAAGTATTGATTGATGTGTGAATGAGCTTCCCCTGTTTTGCAGACCAGCAACCGACACTGGTTCATAAAAGTCTTGGTCTGTAAGTGTTGTCATGACTACAACATTTCTAGAAATAAACAACTCTTCAAATTAATATTGTTTGTCTTTCCAAAACATCCAAATAAGGTAGATTTTAACGTGAAATAATACAAGTGTGCTGCTTTTATTGATACAAGCAGAAGCGATAGGCTCCTATCTCCTAAATGTCCCACTGGAAAATTACAGAACATGTTTTGTACCTGGAGTGGTCAGTGATGATGGTGATACTGTGACAGACGACTGGTCTTAAACAGGCCAACTATGTTTTTTTAATTAAAAGGCACAGCCAAAAACTTCTTTGGCCTGTCCAAATAGTGAACTCCAGGCTCTCTGCTTGATACCAGCTGGCTAAGAATATGTATGTGTCAGATCATTAATGTCCATGACAGATTATAAACTTGTATACTTGAGCTGCAGTGGCAGTCGCTTGTCTTTGAAACTGGGGAAGCTCATTTCAGGGCAGGCCCAGATATTTATACATAAATTCTTACATAAATTCTGCAAATGAACAACTTTGTTATGTGTTTTTATTTCCAGTGTATATGTACAAATGAAAACTTATATCGCTGAGCAAGTAACACACAACAACTAGCTATTTCTTTACATACTTCACAAAAATCCACACAGGACTGGTGCAGAAAAGGCTACGCTGTCAATCAAAAGCTGGTTCTGCCTTTCAGACAGTTGCTCCCATCATCATGCAGAAGCCCAGCGTCCGCCCATTGCTCCACTGACTCAGAGAGAAGCTGAGCTTCCGTGGAAGTAAACATTTTTTTGATGCATTTGTCGGAAATACAAAAATCAGCTGAACTAGTGTCACGTCATAATTGTCTAGCGCACGTTTAGTATTTAAATGTCAATACAACACAGTAAATATTTAACACCATTTTAGAGGAAGCGTAGCTTCCCTTGCTGTCTCAGATCAATCGCCTCTGTTGAGCTGAGAGAAGTGTGAACAACGGCTCAGATGAGGCTCAGTCTGTCTGGCCCCAGCATCCTGGCATTTTACTTGCTGACCTCAGAACATCTTTACGTTAGAACCTGCAGTTAATCAAACATTGGGTCATGTGATTGTGTCACCTGGTTGTAAAATGTGAGCTCGTCCCTGGGGGGGGGGTCATCAGATCCGTGATGTGCAGCGAGGTGTCTGTCAGCATTTTTCCACTCCAGCTGTGTGTAACGGAGCCGCCCGGATCTTTTACCAGTCGAGTGGCAAAGCTGGCATGAAAGGGGAACCTCGAAGAATGTCGGACATGGCTTTCAAAGAGTTGTCAGAGTAGTTCATGCCACGTGACATCCATGTATGCGAGGAATGTCTCGTACCGACTCAACCGTGCTTCTGACACCGCTGGCTGCTTTTTGTATCACTGTGTCAAATAGAGTGTTTAAATTTATACCCACTGGTTTGAACAAACGTTGTTATTTATTTGTCATACCAGTTTCTCTTTGATTTTCATTCTTCAGACTGCATAATCCCCATCATTTTCAGCTTGTCTCAGTGTCTCCATTTGCAATTCAAGTAACTACACTTAAATGCACTGAAGGAAAACCCCTTGTTTTCTAAATACAGTACTTATCTAATTAAAATTCTTTTCTTTTGGAAGACTAGTCAGAGATATACAACATGACAACACGTCAGAGAACAGTAATAATTAAATTGAATTCTTGTGGCACGGGGAGCATATCTGTTATGGAGCTTCTATGATTTACTTCAGGTTGGCCTTTAGAAATCATAAAAATATACTTTGAGATAGTTTAATACAGCCATCGCTCACAATAGCTGATGAATGGATTCTGGGAATATATACTGTACGTATATATTATCCCATGGAGTATATGATATGTACATGCACATCAATTACCAGATTATTTTATCTTCAAATAATATAGTGCTACTGTACATGTATGTGCGTACACCCTTACATTAAAACATTATCCTGGAGTTTTCCTTTAAACCTTCAGTACTTTGCAGATATAGTCTTATGGCTATGACACACACACACACACACACACACAGGATTGGGTATAATAATAGTCCCACATACTGTTTATTTCCTGTTGCTGTGTGTTATAATATGAAGCCTTTATTAAAAACATAGACTCCAGTAAGTCCTGACTGATTCCCATCACACCCGGGCCTTGACTACTTAGACTCTATAAAATCATTAAAGGTGCAGACGATGGTTAGGTTGTATGTGTATGTGGTTTTAAACCTCCCTCCCTGCTTAAAAGCAAAGACCAGGCTGCTCTAATGTTATACTGTATATGTAACAGCAAACCCTGCTGAGTCCTCCAACCACTTAAGGTATGTGAGAGCAGATTGCGTAACTCCCCCATGATACAGAATTAACCCCACAGTATGATATCAACAACAAAAACAACAACAGTGTTTTTGTTTATGCGTCACGTTTGAACAGGAGCTGATTTGCATTGGTGAGAATTAAAAAAAAAAAAATTAATTACTCTGAGCTAAATATAGTATAATAATGAAAAAAAAAGACCAAAAAAAATCCTGTCGCCACAGGCTTGTGTTTAATTAGCTAGAATGAAAAGTGTAAAAGGATTTAATAAAAACACAAGACTAAAAAGGCATCTGCTGAGTCAGTTTACCTGGGCTGACCAACCTCTCATTACCCTTTGCTTTTAAAAATGAACTTTGGAATATTTACCCAGACTGCTCGCCCTAATGGGCCTGTTCAGACAGTAGAGTGTATGAAGCACAGTCATGTAGTGGATTCTGAAAGTCACTTTGTCTGGTTTGTCTGCTTCATGCCTCAACGGCCCTGGAATATACACAAGGAATCAGTGTAATGGAGTCATGTAGTGTATTATTTTCTCTGAACTGATCTAATTTAAAGAATATTCCATGTTGAACAAAAACTACCTACTTTACCTTTTGGAGTGGCTGTATTTGATTTGTTCAATTTCATTGATAAGAAGTTCAGTTTCTATGAGAATTGTGTGACGTCCAGCTCTCATGTCATAAAGAAAGGTATGTAGAGATTAACCCTGTGCAGGGGTTGAATGAATCGCAATGATAAGCAATATCTACCAATACGGACCCTTTAAGACTATTTATGAACTTATGAAGCTGATAATAACACTGAGACAGCTGGAGTGCTGAGTCATTCCAAAGACATAATTCTCCAACTGTGTAACAACTATTGTTCTCCCAAAAAGAAGAAAGAAACAGCTCAAACATGACTCAGCTAAAAATGATTTTGCTGATTTTTATTAACATTTTTACAGTCTGTGCATAATGAAGCATGCAGCATATGATTTTTGGATTGGATCGATATTAATATTGACCGATACTGATTCTGATCCCATTTAAAGTAAAAGTGCTTATTTTGATATGGAATGAGATATACTTCACAACATAAATGTATTTATGGTACAAAATAAATCTTTTAATACAAAAAACTGAAATGAATATAAACTTAAGTCAATAATAATGTATAATAATGTATAATAATAATAATGTAATAATTACAACTGAATATCTTATTTGTATGTATATAAAAATATTGCCAGCAAATATATTCTGTTTATGTCACCTCCATACCACCACCTGTGTTTGTAGGTAAGAGGACATCGTGGGCCAGGTTTTTATTATAACATGATATTAAGGGGTGGGCCACAAGTAATCAATTGGGTGGCCGCATGTGGCCTGTGAGCCCCCAGTTTGTCAACTGATCTAGTGTAATGTCAGGTTTAGATGGCAGTTACAACTCTACCAGTTCATGTAGAGATGTGGTGATGACATGAACAGAATGAAAATGTAGTCGGGCTCAAGATTGATCCTTGTGGTGCTCCGTGTTTAATCCGAGAATTTTCTGTGGAAATTTCACCCAAAAACCAGTTCATCTAAATATGTGGTGGGTGGTGGGGATAACTGTGTTCCAAGTTGCACTCCATGAATTTCATATGCACATGCTGCAGAGCTTCAAAGGGGAGTGGCTGACACACAAACCATGTGTTGAAACGCTTGCGTCTTGACCTTTGAAGCCACATATAAATGTCTTTGTGTTTATGTCAAATATGGTCATAAAATCTGACACACACTGTATCAGCAATGAGCCCTTTGGAAAAACACTCACAGTTTAGTGGCAAGAGCTTGATTTGACAATCGCTTTAGACAAATAATGTAAAATATGGCTTAATTTCAATCTGATAAAAAACCTCTGGTTTGTGGTTTTCTTTCTTTTAAAACCTCTGCTCTGATTTATCTGTTTATATTTTCTTTCTTCACTAAATCAATAAACGTGTAAGTAGATGCCTGCAAGAAAAATAGAGGTTTTCATTTTCAGGTCGTGCTAGGTAAATGGAAGCAAACCATTGACTCTTTGATGTAATAAAAACAAAATGCTGCAGGAACGAACTTGCTGCAAATTCTCCATCTTGCATGACACATTCAAATCCGATATGAGCAACACTAACAGATTTTGAGCTTTGAGGCTGTTCAGTATTGTTGTCCCAGGCTTCGTCATTTATCAGCAGTCCTTTACCTGGAAATCACATCTAACTTATGTGTCTTAGCCTGAAATAAACCCTCCACTTCTTCATAAATCTGCTGTGTGGCAGACGTGATCTAATTTGTTTTTGGAATTTGAATGTGTTTGTTTTGTTTATGCAGCTCGGGACACTGAAAGCAACAGGAGCCAGAGTTAAATTAGTTTCAGGTCCCAGTAACCATCAGTCAGGGCGACGGCTGATGAATTAAATATGGAGCCATTGAATTATCCTCCTCGGTCACCCCTCCATCCTGTGCTGCACAGTGATCATCAGGACAGCGAGGACAAAAAAGTCATGTTCCCATTTGAATTTACTCTTAAATACAGTGTTGCTGAAGGCAAATATTGCATTGACTTTTCATTTTTTTACACTATATAATACTTTTTGTAGTAAGTTTTTTCATGAATGCCCGAAATAATTGCATTTACCAAATTAACATTTGGTTAATGTGGTTCACACAGTTTTATCTTGTTGATCCAACAAACCCCACATATTTTAAGTGTTGTGATTTCTGTAAATAGCGTTAAATCAACCTGTGCTGCTGCATTCATCCCATCAGTGCTTTTCATCCTTTTTTTGTTGGCACCGAGGGTTCCCTATACCTAACTACGCTTTTAAAATTATGGATGTCCCAATTTGTTCTAGTAACTGCAGCCACTAACAATAACCAGTAACCCAACATATTTAAAACGCTGGAAGGAAAATGTTAGAAATCAGGCTTAAGTGACACGGGAGTGTTGTGTCATTTAAACATGAACAGTATATGAAGTGTCAGAGTAGGACGTGGGAAGGATGTCGGGTTTCTGCAGGTCTGTAATTATGACTCCATAATTCCATACTCTTGAAAAGCACCACAAGGCATTTTAAGGATCAGATATGCCGTGATTCCCTCGAGTGGAGCAATTCCGTTTTTTGCATATCCATTTGGAATAGTACCAAAATAACCAGACCTTACCGTTCCATTTTTATGGCTACCAGAGTAAAATGGTGCGGTCAAATGTAACTCCCTTGCGCCCGGTGCTTCTTCAATGCTCGCAGTCTATTCTGATGCAAATCTTGACCTCTTGTTGAGACAAACGGCCACAAACCCTGCAGGGAAAAAGAGCAGCTGGACGCCCTCTTCTGTTGTCTGTTGTGTCGTGTTCGATGTTGTTGCACCTGTGTGATGTGACGCTACTCGCTGACACGGCCATCAGGCACAGCGCACACCCTGACAACTGATTCACAATCAGGGCTTTACCATTCCAAATTCGTACAATACTGTACCAAACCGAATTGTGCCATGATGGAAACACAGCTACATAGTCAGTCTGTAAAATACTCAAAGGTAGAGTGGAGATCACTTTTTTTTACTGTGTTGCTTAAAATCCTCCTCATACCCCGATGGCAACCAATGAATTGTGACTAAAATGAAAAATGTCTGTCAGCTGTGGAATGGACAGGCCTTTGAAATATTGATTGACTGGAATCGTGATGCATCAATCAAACACCCATCTGCCCCTCTTCGTGCATGCTCAGAAGACAGCGCGTGGTAGCTAGGTGTTGGGCGCAAAAGGAAAGACGTTTTTTTCTGGGAAAGCTACTGCCGAAAAGTACCCGAAAGTTACCGATGCTGCGCAGTGCTCGTGAATCTGTGTTTGCTGCGCGTTCCTGTGCTCTGGAGGCGTCACTTCGGAGGGAAGTCTGTACTTGGACTTTTGAATTCAAAATGCAGCCTGCTCAATCTGCTTTTTTCCAGGATCTCCAACCCGACCTTTAATGGCTTAAAACTGGCACTGATGTTCATTTTTGCAGAAGCCATCCTGTGCAGAAACCATGCAGGGTTAGATATAGAGACAGAAACACCCCCAGGTCATTCTTTCACAGACATGCCTGCCTATTGGGCTTTGTCTGTAGTGTTGCATAACAGTAACAGGCACCAAAAAAGTAGCTCTCTCTCTATTGCATGTCTGCCAACTGGCTTTTGTTTGAACACGTGCTGAAGAGCCAGCTCAGGTTGACTCTCACTCTCTCTGCTAAGATGAATACCACATCATGCACACAGCTCTCTTCTGCTCTGACATCTCATCCATATCTCCTTTTCCTTCAGCCATCTCTGCCTTCACTTTACATGCTTCCCTCTTAACAAGCTCACTTTAAGACGCTTGACTAATTGTGGCCCATAAACACAGCGAAAACCGCATGAGGAGAGCGTCCTTAACTTGTTTCTCCTGTTGTTTTTCTTACTCTTGGCTTCGGCGGTTGGGAGCTAATGTTAGTCCCAACATGTGTGAGGAAACTGCGCCTGTGCTCAACCCCAACTTTATAACTGTTGCTGGCTGCTGTGTGTGGCCAAAACTAATAAAAAAAACTGTTGTGCCTTTGTCACCTATTTTTTAAGTTGGCAAGCTTCGCTGCAGTACCCTCTGTTGGAGCTGCAGCAGAGGGGGTTGCAGTACCTAACACATCACTCTTCCGTTGGTTTTGTAGTAGCAATGAAGTGAGCAGTGTGTATGTGTGTGGATTAATGAGCATGAAGTGGGTAATCCAGTGGGTAGAAATTGACACTCTTTATGTAGAACTTTAGCTGAATTCTGCGAGGGCCTGTAAAGCGTCTCCAGGGACCCAGTCAATTGCAAATGTTTTTTAAAGACGTGGGAAAGGGGCCAGTTTCAGGTCAAGGCAAACACACCTATCTTATTAACTGCCCAGTTAGAACCACTGCTTCTATTCGTGTTGGACAAAAAAAAAAAAATAGCGAGACCAACTGCAAAAAACTCTCAACACCTCCCTGTTTTGTAAACCCTCATTTTGCTCTGAAAGACTTCTTTGCAAACGTGTGAGTGAGTTTGTGGGTGAAACTAATCACAACCCAGCAGTCTAATCCCAGTGTGCAGACCTCAGTACTGAGACCTTGCAAACTCTAACTGACGTCATCACTGCCTCGGCACTGGAAGGTGTCCGGGCTTCACATTCTCAATGAGAGTGAATCAGAAGGTTGACAGGCCCATCTGTGGCCAGTTAAGCACTTAACGGCTTAAGTATAAGACACATTTACACAAAACTGACGGGTCTTTCACTGCAGATAAAGTCTAACTAAAACACATTTTTTCACTTTTAAATCAGTGTATATACTCTATGTGTATCTAGTTCACAGTTTAGTGCAAAGTACTAAAACTTATACATCATAGTAATCAATGTATCTACTGTCTCTCTGGTCAAACACCAGCTACTGCATTCAAATTTTATTCTACCCTTGCTTCATACGGTGTGTTTGAGGCTGCAGTAGACAGGATCATGAAAAGAAATTGGTTCGATTGTTGAGTCTTATCTTCAGGTTGTTAAATCCTAATGTTTTTGGGATCAAGGTTTTCTGGTCCGAGTCACTCTGGATGCTGCTTAGTGGAGCCGCCAATAGGAAGTGTCCTCTCGCTCTGAACTGCTCTGTGACTGGTGAATGTCACCTCTGTCAAAGCCTGAGCAGATCTGCATCGCCTGCAATGGCATGATGAAACTTCTGGTTTTGGGTCAATGCAAAAAAAACCCTACAAAATTCTACTTTACGGCATACGGTCGAAGAGCAAATCCTACTTTGTGTAAGTGCGGCATTAGCGTGTGGTGTATAGTGCTGTAGATGTGTGAAGGTTCAAACTAAGCTCATAAGTAGAGTATTTGTTTGTCGAACAACCTGAATAGATGCAGTTACTTTTTCACGACTGCGGCTGCTGACTCATGGAAACTCGTGATAACATGCTGCCTTCAGCGTGGGAAAACCCACAGTCATGTAGAATTTCAGTCCAAGACGGTGAGTCTGGCAGGCTGGACACTGGGACCAGGCCAGCATTTAAAGAGCATCTCACACTGTTTGATCGAAAGTGGAGGCATCATGAATCATTTAAAGGCTTATGAGCAGCGACGTCAGGGCTGGAAAAAGCAGTTTTACCTGCGATTGTGAAATATCAGATGTTTTGTTCTTCAATGGGAAGATTCTGACAGTTTGAATGTGACATGAGTTTGGGATTTGGCCAAACAGCTGTGACATCACTGAGTTCTATAGAGAAGAAAAGAGCCGTTTATGGACGATTCACATTCAAGTGTTCTTCAGTTATGACTGGAATATGAATGAATCCTGCTGAACATGAAGATGAAGGATTCTGGCCACAATTATGTGTGACGTGTGTGTGGAATTAGATGCTGCTGCAAAAAAAACTATGTGAGGAAAAATCTGATAGTGAGGAGAAGACTGTGTCTGATTAATTCTTTACTGCGGACAGAATATTAATTCCTCTCGGCACAAATGGAAAGTGTGAGGAACTCTGTCTTTGGAACACGTTGGCTTCTCCACAGGAGAGATAAAATCCCTCCAAACATCTGTTTTAGTGTTTTCCTTTCTTCAGGTAAACAAACGATTGTTTTGTCAGATTCCTTTGACCAGGATTTATGTGAAGTCCTGCACGATTCAAATCATTCTCAGTAGAGGATGATTTAGATATTTTCGAAGTATCAGAATCAGAAATACTTTATTAATATAGTATAGAAAAGTATAGAAAAGTGAATAAATATAATTAAAAAACCCATTTAAATACCCATTTGCAGAATACAAATGATAAATACAACAGCAGCAATGTCTGTCGAAAAAATATATTTTTTTAATTTATTTTTATTTTTTTAAATAAGTGATATATAAGAATAAATGTTAACGTGCATATGAATAATATATACTACTGTAAATGTCAATCACTATACTATATAAGGCCGGTGAATGTACATCCATATGAACCACAATAAATGCAGAATGACTGAAGCTGATAGCACAGCAGAAATCTGTCATTAGATATTGTAACAGTCGTAATTACAGCCACGGCTGTGTCAGTCGTCATCATATGAAATCATATGATGAGCCTCAGACTTAACAGAGGAAAAAAAAAAAGTAATTTATGGGCATAAAATACTAATTTGCGGCCACGAAACAAGTATACCGCATGCACGAGCCTGCCAAATACACCAACAATGGAGAAGAAGATGTGGAGCATGTGCATAAAACCTAGTTGTGCACCAAAAGGCAAAGGTGTGATTTTGAGATTATATTCACACCGGTTACGCGTGGATAAAAGGCGATACGATTAAAAAACAGACTGGTTTTGGTGTGTGCGGGCCCTCGGATCACTATCGTCTCATCACAGTTACGCCTCATGGAGGCGTTGAGTGTCCGCCGTGAAACTCCACCTCACAACCTTTGGTACTCGCCTTCCTCCTTCACGCGTTGTCCCGTAAAATCGGCACAAATTCCATCAAAAGGCGGCATATCAGCATGGTCACAAATTTCAACAACACGAAACTGATATATGCGAGATAAGATTAGTTACATGATGAATGACTGCAAAGCTGCAACGACTACTACAGCTTGAGGAAAAAGTTAGACGTAAAGTAACCAGATAAGTGTAAAGATAAGTGTAAAGATAAGGTGAGGTCTTGTTTCTTCCACGTTGTTCCTTTTCTCTTTCTCTCTGAATGATCAGATTGCACCTTCTCTTCAGAGGTGTCTGTCTCACTCATTCATGAATGAAATGCAGACACGAGATAAATGCTTGTCATCCGTGCTGGATTTCTGTTTTGTAAACACACTTCTTGAAGCCTGACGTGAGCCGTCCGGCTGTCCTGTCAGCGATGTCATAAAAGTCAGTCGAGCGCTTTTATCTGTTTGGGTTGTTTTTGTTGTTGTCGGTTATAAAACTCGAGTAAACCCACACTGCTTTTTCAGCTTTAATTTATGTTCAGACAACTCACTTAGATTTTTTAGACACATTTTTCTTATTCATTCATTTTTGGAGTCAAATGACCAAATATCTGCATCCAACTTCTCAATGTTCTCTCTTTATTATCATTTTAAAATGAATATCAGTGCATTTGGGACTTTAAGTCAGAAAAAAATGAGCCTTTTTCAAGTTTATGACACTTTGTTTGAGCAAAAATACTTTTTATAGACTCTGAATGGGAGAATTCCAGATTTGTTAAAGTTCACAGTTAAATAAATCTCACCAAATCCTTATAATTTGGGTTGAAATTAAGATTAATGAGCACTTAGTGATCAGTTATATATGAACTGAAGTAAAGAAAATATATCCAGTCGTAGTTTTCACTCACTTTTTCATAACCTTAAATACTTAATGATCTGTCCTTCATAGGGAATGCAAATCCATTTTAAATGTGCCTTAATTGCTGGAATAAATCAGGTATGACAGTGCACAGTTCAGTGACCTTCAGTTAAAAGTTCAAAACCTTATGTAATGAAGTAGTTGAACACACTCCATATGCTTATCACGTCCCTCTCAAGGACACTGTCTTTCTTCTCCAGTGCATTTATGGCTCTACCACGTCTCTCTCTCTCTCTCTCTCTCGCTGGCCTTGTAAATCTGCAGCTTTGTCTCAGTGACAGTGGGACGGAGGACAGCGTGGTCACTGTAATCTTGCAGCGCTGGTTCACACTGAAACACAAACAGGTTTTGCTTGAGGAGGGAAAGGTGCAAGGCTGACTCACTTGCCGAAGAGTTTAATAATGTCCCCCCCAAAACAATGGGTCATTTTTTAACAAGAGAACATGAATTTATTCCTTTTCTTTCTTTTGAATTGTCCTCGTGAAAGAGGTGCCAAGACGAAGATTCTGTGGCCTCTGTCTCGGCGTTTAGACGCTGTCGTGTTTGCTTCGCGCTCCGTGTCCATCTGCTCCCGCATTCCTCTTTGTTTTGAGCATCAGCTGCTCGCTGAGAAAATGAACAAGTGAGATATGACGAAGGCTGATGTGTCTAATATCTGCGGCTGAGCTGAGTGTGACCTTCAAACGAGGACAAACCATGAATGCTGTGGAAAGTTTCATTCAGATAATGTGCACGATACAGAATAAATTGCAGACGACACGTGTTTTCCTGTCACTTGACTTATCACCGCCGCAGCCATCGAATTAATCTTTACGCCGCGTGGATGCTGACCCACTTGTTTGTCCAGCTTAGGTCAATTAGCAGTCGGAGGTCTGTGTGGTTAAAAGTTTTTTTTTATTATTTTGGGTCTGTTTTGTTGCTACATGCTCACATTCACAGGCGATGGCACCTCAGTCAAGTGAGTTGTCTTTCAAATGGAAGGTTGTGTGTTCGTTTCCCAAGACACTTCAAGGCATGTTTCACCGTTGGAAAGATGAATGTCTATTAAAACTGGGTCATCTGTGTACTAGAAATGTGAAATAATATGCAAATCGGTGAAGTATTCCTTTAACCCTACGTTGAAGACGGGGATGGGAATCATGGTCGACAATACCAATAATATCACGATACAACGATTCTGTGATAGTCAATATATCGCGAGACAATATCTGTGTAACTGAAGAAACGTGAAAAGTTAAAAGTGCAGGATTTCTCCATATTTATTCACAACACAGAGAACAGAGTGCATAAAGTCTATGTATTGAAACTGGCAGTGACTGTTTACTTTGGAGCGGCTTAATTTGTGAAATAAAATATTGATAATTGCCCTGGTGTAGTGATTATCGCATTGCACGAGGATGGGCGATACTGTATGTCACCAAATCGAATATTTTAAAGTGTGATAGAAAATGCTCTGTGTGAATATGTGCGTGAATAGCAAGTAAAGCGGCTTTGAGTGGTCGTCAAGACTGGGATAGAGCGATATTATTTACTTATTTAACATTACTTTCCAAACATTACAGGCCGTCACACACGGCTATGCAAACTTTTGTCACACATATAAAGCTCATGAGCTCATGATGAGGTAACGTGCACCCTGAAACTGAGGAAGCTAAATGGAACCCAGCCATCATTGTATTGGTCACCTGTGCTTTTCCTGTGACATGTCAGCGTCAACATACACACACATACAGGCTACTTCATTATTGTTGTTGCTTTCTTCCTATAACTGCATCTATTTAGAGTCCACACACGCCCTGTTTGAACGGGAGACGCTGCGTCTTTTTTATCTCCACATCTCCTCTCGCGTATTTTCCACAACACTTCAATCCAACTCTTTGATCCTGCTGCGCCACTGTCATGCAAATGAAAGCTGAAAGAGAGAGAGAGAAAAAGAGAGCAGCACGTCCCTTATTTTTTTCATACACTTACACACCAGCCTCAAAATCATATATATATATCTATCTATATATACTATAAGCAGCATGCAATCTGCTTGAGTGCAGCCTCTGCTGTAGCAGATCCAGGCATTAAATATTAATGCGGGGAGGCGCTATCCGCTCATCGCCGAGGTATGAGATGTAGGAACGAGATACTAACATGTAGGAGACAAAGAGCTTTGTTATTGTCGAGCTGGGACACACACACACACACACACAGTCTCAGACAAAGACTCTCTTTCTGCAGCAGGAGTCACGTTGAAAGAGCTGCCATATTAGTTTATCCTCCTTCTGTCTGGTCTTTCTTTACCTCACTCATCAGACACTTTGTCTTTTCGCCGGAGACTGAATGTAAAGGCGATCTCACTCCATCTCAGAGTCCTCTGTCATAAAACTGTCGCTGCAGACGGTCCAGCCAGCGATTTTTAGAGTAGTCTTCGCGTCGCAGAGGCTAATATTCATGACTCCCTCTACTTGGATTGATATCATAAACCAATAAAGCTCGGCACTGAGGACAGGGTGTGTCTATTCAAGCAAGTCTGCACAGTTTAATCCAAAGCAGCCACGAAGCTCTTCCTTTCAACATTAAAAACTGAATATATAAAAATCTGGCTTTATATTTTGAAAAGTTTTAGTTTGATCTCAGATTACACACTTCAGTGCACGTTCAAAAATGTTTTACACAAATATTTATTTAGTTTAAACATGGTAAAATATGCTCAAATTAATGAATTAGTGAAACTATATTTGTATTTCATCCTTTTTAGCATCTCTCTTTGCATTGTTTTTATTCAGATATATTGTTTTTGTATTAAGTTCTTTCTGTATCTTGAATATAAGTACTATGTTATCTGTCCGTTTGTATTCATGAGCCTCAGAAAAACCGGCAGCTCCATCCGCAAAGACTAGTGGAAGACTAGACAAGTGGAAACAATTTAAGAGAATTTATCGTTTTGTTTGGACACCAATGTTGAACTGGGTGAACCTGATCATCAGATAAAGTCGAAATGTCTATACAGAGAGTTCCTTTCTTTTCATTACGGATTCATCTGCAGATTATTTTCCTGATCGCTAGATAAGGTTATTTGGTCAAAAATAATGTGTTTGAAACGGGTGAAAAGTATTGAATTGGTGTTTCCCCCAAAACCTCAAAATGACGACATCCTCGAAAACAGTTTTCCCCACAGACCAAAGATAATCGGCTTAGTGTTGAGTCACAGATCTGGTTTTATTGAAAATGTTCAAAATTGCAAATTGAATCAACATATTTAGCAAATGCCAAACGCTGCCATTTAATTTGAAACTTAATGAAGTCATACGTGTTGAAAACAGGTGATATCTCTGAGATCTTTTTTTATTGATTTCGGTTCATAGTAATTTTGTGAGATACTGATACAGTTCTCGCAAGGCTCGGCACGGCTTTTTTTTTTGCTTTTCCATTAGTGATAGTACTAGAGCTGAAGCAATTAATCGGTTATTAAATTAATCGATAACTATTTTGATAATCGATTAATCGGTTTGAAGCTTTTTTCATGATTAAAACAAGATTTACGATTGTTTAAGCTTCTATTTTCTTAATTTCTTTGCTCTGGAAATCATTAAAAGTGAATCATTTTGGTTTGTGGACAAAACAAGACATTTGAGAGCGTCATCATTTCCAAGTTTGACCAACACCGATCAACATTCTTTAAGGTTTTCTGACATTTTTATGGACCAAACGATTAATCGAGAAACTAATCGACAGATTAATCGATTATGAAAATAATCGTTAGTTGAAGCAAGTAATTGTTTTTTTAGTACCTGCTCTGACGAGGTTCCAAGCAACCTAAGCTGATACTAAAACCGTCCCCTGATTGGTCAGAGAGTGTCGTCACTGGAAGAGTCACGAGTGCGACTGTAGATCAGTTAAAAAAACTTAAAAATCTCTGAAAACATGTGTTAATCTCCAACATTTAGCAACAGAAATGTCGAAAATCTCAATATTTAACACAGCAGTCTGGTGAATGTAGTGACAGCACGGCGATCGTGAGCCAAATCACATCCTGTGACTGTGTCAGATGGAGGCTGTGCTCCGGTCATGCAGGAGGTACTGAACTAATCTTTGTAATTAACTACATTACATTACATGTCATTTAGCAGACGCTTTTATCCAAAGCGACTTACAATGGAATCAAGTACAATTAGCCAGGGGTGGAATCGAACTTGCGACCATGATGTCTTTGGTACACAAGGTAGGGTCTTAACCACTGAGCCGCTCCACCCCGATAACTGATCCTTTAATGATTTTGTACACCGAACACAACTGCTTTGACCGTCACTAGTTTGTATAAAACAACATCACGGCGGTAGAACTGTACACTGCACCTTTACACCTTAGCTGGCGCGATATTTAAATCCTTTAAATCTTCCCTTCAGTGCATCTGTATTTGCTGCTGTTGCTGATCATCGTCCTTAAATGAACTCAGGAGTTTTGGAGCATTTTTTTCCTTTGACATGACTCAACCTCCATGTTTAATATTTATTTATTTATTTATTTATTTTCATTTCAACATGAGGAGGAGGGGGAAAAAAGTCAAACTCAAAACATCATGTGAGTGAGACGAGGACAGGAATAAACTGTGTGGTGAGGTAATGAGAGGTTTGTGTGTCAGATCCAGTTCTGCCCGGCTGAGACGTCGTTTTGACAAACATCAGGACAGAAGTCGGTGTTGTTTTGACGTGACGTGCGTGCGCGCCATCCCCTAAGTCCTGTCTCCACTCCCCAAACCCACCTCCCCCTTCAAAAAGCCAATCACAGATCAGTGCCCGTGTGTGCTGTTCACGGGTCTCACGCTACCATGACCAAGTGTTTGACTCCAGGGAAGGAGACGCGGGGACAAGCGACCCAGTGTCTCTCGGTGTCTAGAGAAAACAAACGGCAGTTATGCTCCGCTGACGCCAGTGGGAAACTGACATGAGTCCGTCCTGACGGCGGAGGAAGTGAAGGAATTCCTCCTGCTGTCAGCGAGTCGGCACGCTCCCTTCCAGATCTGTAACACAAGTAATCAGATTGGCATATTCTGCTGCCCACCTAAAGCCTCTCACGGCTGTTTCATTGTCTCTCCCTGTGCTCACTGCATGAAAACATCCTCTGTTAAGTCAGTGTGTAAAATTAGAATATGTGGTCGCCGTGATTGATGTTTGTCTTGTGCCTGTTTGCCTCGATAAACAAACCCTCCTCCTGTTAATACTGAAAAGACTGAGAGGCCTTTTTTTGACTCCATTCATCACTGTTAGAGTTAAAAATGATGATGTCACAAGTGGAGCTCTGTTAGTCAGCGTTGAAGGTTTGGCAAGAATGAACGGCAACTTTGCAGCTTTTAATGCCCACATGACATGTGACATTTTCCCACACCATCTTTCCCTCATGCCACAATTAAAAAATATAACAATAAACAAGGAATTAAAGTTTGGCTGCAACTTTAGGAGGAGTGCTTTGGCAGATAATACCGATATACTCTATATGGATATTCTTCTGTAGTGAAATTAACATAATATATTGCAAACTCGTGTCGCAGCAGATGCAAATAAATGTTTTCTTCCTTGGGCAGAAAAAAAAACAATAGTTTAAGAGGGGTACCAGCACAGAAGTCAAGGAGGTAGCAACATATTCAGCCTACTGTTTCAGTCATTAGTAGAGCAGCAATGATTATTATTATTGTCATAATCGATTAATCTGCCCTTAAAATGTCAGAAAATGTTGAAACAGTGTTTCCCAAACCTCAAAATGATGACGTTTCTTGAATGTCTTGTTTTGTCCACAAACCGTTATATGGAGCAAAGAAACCAGAAGATATTCATATTTAAAAATACAATACAATCGATTATTAATTAGTCATATCGGGGGGATCTTGGCGATATCTGATAATACATTTTAAAATCAGTAATGGCCAATACCGATATGCCCAACCTATTTCCTGTTACATTTGTTGCCTCTTATATACAGTACATTTATGGATTTGAGCAGCTCTCTGCCAAAGTAGTGTTGTTTTTGTTCCATAATGGGATTGTGTGACGTCAACTACTCGAGCTCTATAAGCAGACGTATAGCGATAGAGGGATCGTCAAACTCAGAATCAAACTGTGTGGTGCCTTATCTTTAGAAACACACATGAAGAAACACAACTTCCTGCATGTTCTCTGTTGAAAATGTCCTGCTCAAGTGAAGAAGCGGGAGAAATGGAACGACCTCAGCCTCATCCCTCATCTCTGCCTGGGATGAACTCGACTGTTGACTGAAAGCCAGGCTTTATTCAATCATACAGTAAACAGGGGGGAGGGTGACACAGCGGTCTGCACTGGTGCCTCAGAGCAAGAAGGTTCTCAGTTTGAGTTTTCTCTGGTCCGATCGGGGACATTTATACAGATGTGGGTTATGCTAAAGCAGGTTCACTTTTTTCTACCAATACTTTTTCTACTAATACAAAACAGTCAACACAATTTTAGTTAGACTTTTGGATTGTAACCGATTTTCCATTTTTCTTTTACCAATATTCCATCAATTATAGTGTTATCAGTGAACATACATGTAATATACCTTTATTCAAGTAAGACACATGAAGCTGGACTTCAGCTTTAAGAAGTCTGTCGCTGTTCGGCTGCAGCTGAATCACACACAGACAGACAGAGTAAGAAAATCAAATACTGTATTACATGTATTCATTTATCATTTATATTTCCACTTGGTCAAATGAACTTTGGACAGCCCTGCAACCCTATAGACAAGGCAAGGATAAAAAAGAATGAGAAATATAGCAGCAGCATGAAATATATAAAATGCAAAATGAAACTCAATAAAACCATTAAATAGAGACATAAAATAAAGAGAGAAATAAATAAATGAAAAGTTGCAGTTCCGGCTGAGGTACAGCAGTGTTATAATTGTATTTTTATTTAAACGCAGTGGCAAACATGGTGGATTTCAGACCAGATTTAAAATGATAAATTCATTTAGCAGACCTGCATTCTTGTGGAAGTTTGTTCTGGAGTCTCAGAGCAAACCTCACTCACATGACCTTAGTGGTCTGGACGCTTCAGGTCAGACATTTATTTTGGGCCTAAACCATTCAATGCTTTATAGACTAGCAGCAATATGTTTTTAAATAAATTCTTTGGCAGACGGGAAAGCCAGTGTAAGAACCTCAGAACTGGAGTTATGCCAACAAAAGGTAGTAAAAAATAAAGTTAAGGAACTAATCTTTCTCTTAGACAACATGCGGTATTAGTAAGGATTAAGGGTCTTGCATCATGTTTAGAGCTTATTAGTACAGGACTATGAACCCAGTTCAGTCTGTGTACTCACTGCACTTACGCTTCTGTTGCATAAACGATAAACAGCAGTGAAATTATGTCTTCACAGCTGAAGCAGCAGCAGCAGCTCTTCAGGTCTTTGTTGCATAAATACAGCCTCATTGACAGCAGTGACAGAGCTGCAGGTCGTCTGTGTCTGCCAGGTTTTAGACGTAGCCACTGCCGCATCACTCTGCTTTGCTTTATTTTTTATTTTTTCCCCCCGAGCTCCCGTGCCTCCTCCTCCTCCTCCTCCTCCTCCATCTTGTGCCCGTGCATCTCGTCTCTCTAAATCCGTCATCCACTTCTCTGTCTCTGCCTGCTGTTAATCCAAATCCTCGCTCTTCACGTTCTCGCTCCTCATCCTCGTGTCCTGGCAACAACCTGGGTTACCTGACACAGTGACACTTTACAGTACAGTTCAGTTAAAAGCTTGTAATAATCAGGACGTGATACTATGGTGATAGCGGTGTAGTTTTGTGTGGCAGCAAGGATTTCACAATAAAAGTATGGTAATAGGGCCGTCTCATCTTTAATGCCATTTTCCTTGTAATAGTTTGGTAACAAGGATTCCTAAAGTCTTCCATCAGTGTCATAGTAATATTAGTATATAAATAAACTAATAATAAAAGTAGTCTAAATTATAACTAAGACCCCTTAATATCAAGTTATGATGAGATATTGCCTTATGCTTTATATAAATAAAAACAATAAAATTATTATATAAAATTATTTAAAAACATTTAAACAAACTGTGAAGTTATTGAGAACTTCATACTGCTTCATATCAACACAAACGCTTTTATTTTGAAATGATGTCACGTTTTTGTCACAAATATTGTAATTGCAATATCATATTGGAATATTGTTGTAGATCATTTTTTTAAGATCATGAGTTTGAGACAATAATAACAATAGGATCTAATGTAATCTCCAGGTTACAGTTTGGTAATAAGCTCTTCTATAGAAGCTTCCTTCAGTGTAATACAGTATATGAAAAAGGTTTAAAATCAAAATTAGTAATTATTGTGTTATTAAGCTGAAATTCATTCCTTATTGAATATCCCACACCCAACCTTTAGTTTCAAGGTTCATGTTTAGTTTAAAAACGTTTGGATTGTTATAAGACAGTTTTACTATGATATTACAGCACCTTCTTTATTTCCTATCATCGCTATGTATTTGATTACACTGAATTTAATGATGTTTGAACACTAAATACACATATTTGACTTTTTCACAAATGGAGCCACCGGAGTCAGATCCATGTGAGTGGATTATCTGGAGATTTTTAGCAGATATTATAATCTCAGTGGGGGGTGATTTTCTCATCGTTTCATGCTTTTTTTGTGTTCAGTGATTCAGCAAATGCTTGGTAATGGCTCGACTGCTGTGTGTAGCTTTAGTCTCACCAGTATGTTCCCATGCCTTTGTCTTCATTCTGCACAGTTAGTTATTGATCTAAATGGTATATGCTTGAATTGGCACAGGCTTGTGTTTGAGGTGCAGAATTTTTGATTGTTCAACGGTCTGTATGAAATAAAAAATAAAGGTGATACATACATGTTGGAAGCACTCATTTGTAAGTGTACCTCATTTATTAACGTTGAGTATTGAGCTGAAGTTTGAAAAAAAAATATATATATACAGTATATAAGCAATATCTTTCAGGAAACCCCAGATACTGTCCATTTTAACAATGATTAAACCCATTTTTATTGTTTTTGTTGTACAACTTGTTTTTATTTGTGTAGTTTTTATATTTTCTAGAGTATTTTATTGTTTTATTGTTTGTTTTTAGGTATTTTCGATCTTATGTTTCTACATTTTATTTATCTCTGATGCACGGCACTTTTTATTTCCACTTTTTAGTCCTGCAATGGGGAAGTGTGCAGTGTCACAGCAGCAAGGACAGTAAAAATGGAACTAATAAATATTAAACATGCAGTTTCACATCTGTGAATGTAAAATATAGAAACATATCGACATTAAGACTATAAAAAGGTAAAAAAACAAAAAAAAGAATCAAATGTAATCCATGTTTTTCTGGTCTGAATGTAAAGATCAATAATATATTATTGCTCCATGTCTGCAGGATGTGCAACTCACATATAAGTCTATACATTACTTTTTATATGTGAGATTTTGCAGCTGGTGTTGTGTTAGCATCGTGCTAAGTCCACTTTCTGCTCCTCTCTGCCTCCTACAGGTCAGCCAAGGAAATGTCCCGGGGGTGGAGAGTGCGTCTTTGGCCATGGACACAGAGGAGGGAGTGGAGGTGGTGTGGAACGAAGTGCTCTTCTCTGACAAGAAGGTCTTCAAAGCTCAGGAGGTTCGTCCATGGCTCCGTTCACCTGAAGCTGACAAACGCTGTTTCTGCTGTCATTTAAAGCTGGAATAGACGAGTTTCTATTTATATTTAATCCTCTTATGACCATCATGATAATCATGCTGGATTTATTTTGATTTTATGGCTCTGTGTGTGCTTCTGCCCCTGTTTCTGGTCTAGGAGTGGTAATATTATTTTATAAACATATTTAGAAGTATTCTATTTGTATTTACCTTTAACTGACCTTTGTATTTCTCAGTATTACAGCGGTTATTGTCTCTATTTGTCTGGAGGGTTCACCTGCAGCCACGCATGTGTTTGCCATCTTGAAATCTGACAAAATATTTTTAAAGGGATCGTGAACCTTGTGCCAAAAGCTTAACCAGGATTCTGCTCAGGTACAACGTAATAAAAGAGCGATCAACTTCCAGTGCACATGTTAAAACTCTCTCTTTCCCAGAAAGATTTTGCCAAAATTGCCAAAATGAAAACTTTAAGCAATCGGAGGGGAAAAAAGGAGGAAATTAAAAGAAAAGCCATGAAAATACAGTTGGTATTAAAAGTAGAGCAGAGGTATCAGCAGGATCTGGAGTTAATAGCATTTATTGATATTTTTATTATTATTATTGTTGTTATGTTAGGAGGCACATTACCGCTACGACGTAATATGTTTCTCGTTGTGACGTGAATATTCACGGATTACAGACGTCTTGGTCGTAATATGCTGCTGGAGTTGCCCAGTAGTTTTTATATTTTACTACTTTAATGTCAGAAAATATCAATTGCTCATGGCTGAAGTTCACATTGTCTGATATTTACCTTTAACTGACCTTTGTATTTATCAGTATTATAGCAGTTATTGCTGAAGTTCTGATTGTTCACTTTGTTCACTCTGATTCAGTCCATAACAAAAAGGTTTTCAGTAAATTATTTTTGCAGATGAATAAGATCAGCAAATTGCTCATTGAGCTTGCCCACAAAAATACTAGAAACAAATGAGCACATTTTTCAGTACTTTCCAGTTTAAGCTTCATTGATGAACAGGAAGTGATTTAAAGGACATTACTGAGTCCGTGAGGTTAAAAAAAGACGTAAACTAACTCCGATGTATGTTTTATTTTTTTCAGGAGAAGATCAAGGAGATGTTTGAGAACCTGATGCAGGTCGAACACCCAAATATTGTCAAGTTCCACAAATACTGGCTGGACATGAAGGAGAGCCAGGCTCGAGTAAGAAGCGTTTTTTTGTTTTTTTGAAAATGATTTTTCCTGTATGAACACATTAATGACGTGTGTTTTTTCTCCACAGGTTATATTCATCACAGAGTACATGTCGTCAGGCAGCCTGAAGCAGTTCCTGAAGAAAACTAAGAAGAACCACAAGTCTATGAATGTGAAGGTGGGTGTTTGTTTGTTTTTTTTTCCCTCTGCTCACTATACTGTAATCCCATCCATGCATTTTCCCAGCTGGATTAGAGATTATGTAACCGGACGCCCACCATGTTTCTGTTAAAACAGAGATGTGTATTGTTCGTGTATACAGTAAGTATATTGTTCATGACTCTGACATTAATCCTCTGTCAGCTTCTCTACATGCTTCCAGTTCCTTTCGTAGAATTGATTTAAAGGTTAATTTACTCACGAACAAAGCTCCAAGTAATACAGCACCCTCTTAAATCTCAGATTGTTTTAATACTTTATCACCAACCAAGAACGCTCAGGTTTTTTTTTTTTTACAGCACCCAAAGTAACCACAAAACCAGCAGAGAAACTACTTTTATCTACCCTGAAAAATTGATGAAATGAAAAATGATGCAGCTCTATCTGACATGTTTATAATCTTAATATTCAGACAAACATTTCAGTGAAACAGGATGGATTTGCCTTTTCTTATCGGATGTTTTTATAATACCTTTTTAATTAGTTTATTGTATATTCTTAATAATCTAATTTAATTCTAATCTAACACTTCTCCATTGTGTATTGTGAGCTGGTGGAAATATTGTATTGTAAAGCACTTGGAGCTGAATGCATGAAAGGTGCTTGTTGTGTTGTAGGTTTGAACATTCAGCCAAATTTGGTGAAAACTTTGCCTCGTACAGCGATGTGAAAGCTATTCCATCTGTTCACACCTGGAGTTCTACGACACTAAAAGTTAAATCGGCAGAGAGCGTTTAAAAAAAAAGAAAGAGCTTGAAATAAAGTCAGCGAGGAAGTAGAACGACGTGAAAACGCACAAAAAAAAGTGATAATTCATCTTTGGTGCGTTAGGGATCGCAAACTCTTTGGTCAATCGCAGAGAATGAGGGATTAATAATACACTGTAATATACATGCATACTTACATTTATAAGAAATGTATAAATGATATATTCTCTATGTGAAACGATATTTTTTTAAAAAGCATTTTGTTGCTCTTTATTTTTAGGCCTGGAAGAGATGGTGCACGCAGATCCTCTCAGCTCTCAAGTACTGACTCCTTCGTTATTACGGATTGATTTTTCAACATGAAACACATCATATTCTCTGCATTAATAACATTCATTATTAATATTATTGTTATTTTACCAACAGTTATCTGCACTCTTGCGACCCCCCAATAATCCATGGCAACTTGACATGTGACACCATCTTCATCCAGCACAACGGTCTCATCAAGATCGGCTCAGGTCTGCTCCCAGCAGGGCGTTTTATGTTACTACAGTGACAGGGCAATGACCACTTGTGCCGTTGACTGTGGATTTCTGGATTTAACAATTTGAGCTCTGCAGTTTTTACCAAGCGGAATAAAATATCTTAAATTATGCTTAATTTTCTTTCCACAGTTTGGCATCGGCTTTTTGTTAATGGTAAGAAATAGATAATTTTGTTGTAGATTCGTCTTGTGTTTCCATCGGTGTCGTACTGTGTCTGTCATTTTACGTCATCTAATCCAATTCTTATCTAATCTAATGAAATCGAACTGGAGGGAATCCGAGCTAATGCAATCTGTGCAATCTGTGTCTTTTCTAAATAGTGTTTCCAGACGCCAGCATCCACGGTAAAGGGAGGCAACACCGCGACGAGCAGAGGAATCAGCATTTCTTTGCTCCAGAATACGGAGGCAAGCGTAATGGAGTGGTGTTCAAACCTGTCTTCATTCACTCTCGGTGGAAGTGGAAATCAGATTACAGGAGATTAGATTGGACTTTATTGGTCCCACACTGGAGAAGATTCACTTGTTACAGCAACGGGGTCAAGTAGAACAATACATTTACAAATGCAGAAATAGCAGTGAAATGTACACGTATGCAGAAGGTGTTATATATCAAAAATGCCCATTTGATTCCATTTTAGCCTTTTCTTTCAAAGATAAGATCATTCTTTTGTCGCTTTAAGACAAAAAGCACTGTGTTTGTTTTGTCTTCCTTAAAAAGAAGGTGTAAGGAAAAAGGAGAATACCCCTAAAGGAATATTTGTGATATTTGATTTCTCCCTTCTTCTCTTCCTAGCTTGTGAAGATGATTATGCCATGGACATTTTCTCATTTGGCATCTGCGCTCTAGAGGTGAGAACCTGACAGGTGCCGTGAGGTTTTATCATCTGTTGGCACTTTCGTTCTGGCAAGCACTGGCACGGTTACCGAGTCAAACTCCTACGCCGTGCTCAAAGCACAATCATGTGTCCGTGGCAACGCGGGGGACAGAATAGAATAGAACTTTATCCCCCAAGGTGGAATTTTGCCTTTGGCTCACCAACACACAAAATCACACAAGGAGACACACAAAAAGTCATTAAAACATGAAAACAAGAGATAATTGTAAAAAGAGAAAACTACATGATAAAACACCAATAAAACTGACACAGATGGGGTTAAATTACGTTAAAAACTGATCTTTATTGCAATTGTTGATTAAAGGGTTAGTTTGGCGTTAAGAAAACATATTGCACATATTGATTTTTAGTTGCCTGGGGAACTCTGTAGCGCCTCCTGGAGGTAAAAAGCTCAAACTGGAGATGAGAGCGATCTGCCAGGATAGTCCTTGCTTTTTTCCGTCGTTTTTTTTCTATAAAAAGTTGAAACAAACTCAACTTCTGTGAGCTGGACTTCAGGAGACGCCCAAATATTGATTCTCTCCTGTCCACCATTACGTTTTCTACTCTTCCTTCACCATTTTTCAGTTGTATGTTCTTTCTTCCTCTCATCTCTATCTTACTATCTCTAACTTTTTTATTTTTGCGCTGGTTCAACATTGAGTTCATGGACCAGCACCGTGCTGGAGTCGTGCCAGTGTCAAAGAGCTATTTGAGTGTTTGTGTATTTTGACTGGTCTTTTCTTTAATTGTTGTGTATCCTTAGATGGCAGTACTGGAGATCCAAGCCAATGGAGACACAGCTGTCTCCAAGGAGGCCATCGTCCACGCAGGTCAATCTCTGGAAGACCCCCTCATGAGAGTGAGTGTCAAAATCACTATACGACATACAGCTCTGCCACACTATTCTGCAGCCATGCAACAAAATAATGGGAACAAAACCATGAAATAAACCCACAGTCTCAACAAGCTTTGTCACTCTGTCATAATGTGTGCGTCTGCGTGTGTGGTGTCATGTTTCCGTCTGCAGGAGTTCACGCAGTCGTGTCTGCGTCACGAAGCCAAGCTGCGTCCGACAGCTCACGACCTTCTGTTCCACCGTGTCTTGTTCGAGGTGCACTCCCTCAAACTGCTCGCCGCCCACTGCCTCATCAATAACCAGTGTGAGTTTCACACGTCCATGTGGCAAAGCTGTCGTTTTCTCATCCGTAGACGAGCAAATGTTCAGCCTTCAATTGACAGTAAATCACAACAAGCCGTGGGTTCAAATCAAGGAGTTTCACAGAAAAATATCTTTACCCTCTATTTTATGTATTTGATTTGATTTATATCACAGTGGGCAAATGTGGTCACATTTAATTAACTGTGCATCTTACACTGTGGTTATATTATATAAATGTTATTCTATTTTCTATCATATAATATTTTTCCCCTACAAAGTTTTAATTCATTTTCACCAAAATATTTTTTTTACAGATCCCGTTATCGTATAGCAAAAAGTAGGGAATCTGTATGTGTCAGTATCGATTCTGGTCAAAATCCCTGGATTGTATATCGGAAAGATAAAAATGTAAAATGAGATACAATCCAAAAATCCTACTTATATATCGCATGATTCACTATGCACAGACTGTAAAAATACTATATAAATAATAATCAGTAAAAGCATTGTAGCTGAGTGATGTTCGGGGTGTTTTTTTGTTCTTTTTGGGAGAGAAAAACGTTTGAAGAATTATGTCTTTGAAATTACTCAGCACTAATGTGAACTAACAGCTTCATAGTTCGTAGTTTTTTATTATTATTGCAGCCTGGTGTGTGTGAAAGATTAGCAGAAACATTTGTATTTATGTGCATTATTTTGTTTTTGCAATGTCATATTTCATAAAATACTATAAAATTGTATCAATCATTTATTTTATCTTATTTTTTTAAAAATTGACATCAGTCCTCATCATACATATCAAACATTATTTCATTTTTAAAAAGTTTTTAATCTTTTTAAGTTTTAAAATGTTTTAATGAGCACATGTTTGTGCGTCGGTGTGTTACTGTGAATATAAAAAAAATAACATACATTCAACACTCCGAAATGCACAACTTTGATGTTTAAGGTTCGATGGATACTCTGTATTTATTTCCTTTTCGTATGTGCACTGCTGTAACACCCCAATTGTCCCCAATTGTAAGACTAATAAAATCCTAATAATCTTACAATTGTGCCCAAATGTGTGTTGCGTTCACAGATTTGCTTCCAGAAAACTGTGTGGAGGAGAAAACCAAGTCCTTTGACCCCAGCGCTGTCATGGCCGAGATTAAACACGAGGACAGACAGGGAGTTCAGCTCAAGTAAAATCAAATAACCACCTCGTCACTATGGCAACCTGTGAATATCACACAATAGATGGACAACAGCTCTCACTGAGCTCCTTTCTGTGTGTTTTTCTTCCTCTCTGTGCTTGATAGATATTCCCACGTGTCGCCGTTGGAGCTCGACAAGTTTCTGGAGGATGTGAAGTGAGTATAACCACAGCGACGTTGACCTGATTTCTGCATGCACTGTAATTACCTCACCTCATTCTGTTCTCCTCCTCTCGGCAGGAATGGGATTTACCCGTTAATGAACTTTGCTTCGTCTCGGCCTCATCCCGTCCCTCGCGCCCTGTCCTTGTCGCAGGAGCAGGTGGAGACAGTGAAGACGCCGACGCCTGAGCCACAGGAAACGGAAACGAGGAAGGTCAGCTGTTTTAGACACACGGAACAATTGTATTTATACATCTCAAGGCTCTTTCCAACATAGTTCCCAGGGGGAAGAGAAAGTGGCAGAGGGGAAACGAGGTGGAGATTAGCAGTATTTTTATTTAACATTTTTAAACCAATCAACCAAGTATTACTTGTTTGTGTAAAGTTTTTTCATTTTCACTAGCAAGTTTTTATCTCATGTATCTTCATCATTTATGTGATTTTTATTTAACATAATGCAAGTGCAGTCTGTGTTGTAATGTAACAAAGTACAAATACTTGGTTACTGCACTTAAGTGTATTATGTCCCGTGTTTCGGTTAATACTAAAAACAAAGATCACTCTGGTGTTCCACTCATGCTCACTCACTCTCACATTCCAAATGAAGTAGCAGCACTTTCTCACTAGGAAATTGCCCTCATTTGTGTTTCCTTGTATTCTTTGAGTGCGGAGTTGTACGTGTGTGGGCACCCGTGGACTTCTCCTGTAACTCAAAAGGAAGTTACCATGGTTACTGTCCTCTCTGGTGTCTCTTTTGACCACTGTAAGAGTGCACCACCAGCTGAAAATCTTTGATGTGGGACTTAAACACTTAAATCTAAACATTAAGCTTATTTATTTAGAAAGACTTTTGTTCATTTCATAACTGATTATTTTCTCGATTAATCAAGCAAGTTTGGTCCATGGAAATGTCGATTCATTGTTTCTCGAACCTGGCAATGATGATGTTCTCAAATGTCTTGTTTTGTCCACAAACCAAAATGATTCAGTTGATACGTGGAGCAAAGAAACCCCGAAAATATTCACATTTTAAAAGCTGAAAAATCTGAGAACCCTGTTTCAAATCTTTAAAAAAAACACTCAAACAAATGAATCGCTTATCAAAATAGTTGATGATTCATTTAGTCATCTATTAATTAGGGATTAATGGAGAAACGAACATTGATTGATTGATTTGACTGAGTTTTTCTTCTCTGTTGTAGGTCGTCCAGATGCACTGTAACTTGGATTCAAATGAAGAAGGGACCAAAACTCACGTGAGTCACATAGTATTACAGGTACTTTGCTAATTTCAGTGTCAACGCCTTTGTTGGGCTTTTAATTAAACATTTCTTTCAACAATGTTCCTGTGGCTCTGTGTGGTGCACCATATAAGTACGTTGATTTAAACCTGGCCTTTATATTTTCCTACAGCTGTCGTTGTTCTTAAAGATGGATGACAAACTTCACAGGCAGCTCAGCTGCGACATCCTCCCAAGTAAGTTGATCAATTATTAAACCTGCGAGGGTAAGGCTGGTGTTAATAAACGTTTTATTATGGAGAAAACAAGGACTTAATGATATTTATTTGCCATGTGTGCAGAGTCAAACATGCAGGGAAATTCTTAATGTGCAAACAACAACAATCTAGTGCAAAGTTGAATAAATAATATAACATTTTTCCAAGCTGTTGAAAAATGTATGACTATTTTTGTGTAGTTTTTGTGTAGAAAGACCTGCATCAAAAGGACAATACTCGTTAGTATCAGTTTATGATTTTGGTCTTACATTAACACGTCACCAGCGTTTATGTGTTCTGACTGTAACTGAAATATTTCCTGTGAAACTTTCAGCTGACACCTCCAAAGACCTCGCCAGTGAACTCGTTCACTATGCCTTCATAACTGAGGTAAAAAAAGAAATAAAAAAAAGAAAGGAAGCTTGTTTATTTTTGTTGAGCAACATTGGATACATTGTCCTCAGGGCTGGACCGAAAAGATGATCACGATAAAACATTTTCAAATGAGTCGACATCGATAATCATTATGATTATTTGCTCTTGAGCGAGAGATGAAGAAAGCAACATTTCACACATCTATGGTCAAACATTAAACCAGTGTTCTTTTATTGTGCTGAACCTTTGTTATGCTGTGATTGAAGTAGCTTTTATGACATTATATATGTTGTTATTGAAATATTGCTGAGTAGTGACGCCCTGGTTGGGAATTTTTACGGCCCGCAACCGCCCAACTTGTTACGAAAGTGGAACCCAGTGCTTTTCTAACTTATTTCAGTGATGAACCAGCACAAAGCATTTTTGTTTTGAGGGAAACAAATTTGCCAAGTTTTCTTGGCAAATGTGTTCCATCACTTAAGTGTCAGGAGTCGAACTAACTCCTGACTAACTGTGACCTGTCACAACACCATTTAGAATTTTAGAATGAGAAATTTATGAACTTCCATTAATTTTTTTTTATCCCATTTGAGAAAGAGTGCCCTCACCCGACCTGAACCCAACTGACGATCTGCAAATTTAGTTTATAATGTAATATATTAAGGCTTTATTTGCTGTATATCTTTTATACTACTACTGTTATTATTATTTTTATTATTATTATTATTATTATTATTATTATTGTTATTAATAATAATAATAATAATAATAATAATAACAATAATAATAATAACTGCTGTTCTCTGTGCTGATATTGCTCTTTCCACATCTGGGCCACAGGTTAGGAAGAGGTAAAAGATACACAATAAACAGACAATTTATTCCAAAAAAATCAATAATGTGAACCAGCCTGCAGGTCGGGTGGGTTGTGGGTCGACGTGTGCATCACCATTGCACAGCCATCATTTTTACTTTTGCATTTTTTCCTCATATTGTGTCTCTGAAATAGATTTTGCCTTATTTTTTGTGTGTAGGAGGACAGTGAGAAGGTGGCGGGTTTCCTGGAGGACGCCATCGGCCGACACCGGGTCCGAGCGCTCGCTGCTGGGAGCACACATTGAGGAGGGGTCGTGACAACGTCTGACCTTGAACTGGGGGTCATGGGGCGTTGACCACTCTGATCAAGAAAGGGAGAGGGCAGTGGGCAGGGTCACACAGCCGGGAACAGAAGGGAGCCGATAGGAGCCTGACCCAGCTGGGGGATTAAATGGGGACAAATAGAGAAGGACGCTGGGCCTTGATGGTCAGTAAACCACAACAGAGCGACGGAGGAAAACGAAGGCACCTCTGGTCACAGCACCAGAGGCATCATGGCTGTGTTCAGCAGTCCCACAACGCAGTGGAAGATTGACACACCCCCCCTCCCTAAAAGGGCTACCACACCTTAATATATTTCAACAGCTTAGGTTTTCCGTAATGCCACCAATCCGAAAGCCTATGGTTTACTTACAAAAACGCAGCAGCTGTTTTCAGAGAGTGTTTTTATTGCTCATAAGCCTTGTTTGCACTCCACTGTCCACACTGATTGGTGAAGACAAAAATCCCTATTTTCCGAGCCAATACTCCGTCACAGTTTCATCCATCCTGCACTGTTCACACTCTTTCTGCTGAATTATTTATTTCTCTTAAACTGTGAACAATACACAAGCACTGCACCGCACCATCCTGTTTTTTCTTCATTCTAGGGTTTTCCAAGATAAAAAAAGACACGCCACGCTTAAATGTAATGCAATCAACCAGTGATGATCAATGAGATGATGCCTCTCTTTCAGCCTGTTGTGCTCTTAAGGGTTTTTTCCCTGTGAAAATGTTCTGAAAGCCAAAGACTTGCAAAGTGCCTACTATGGCAGTGTAGTTTGGACACGGCATCACAATCAACTTAGCAATTGGGGATTTTATTTTTTTTCTCAGTTTAAACTAATTAAAAACCAGATTTGGACTCTCATCTCTTACCACCAGTACACTAAGTCGGCTTGTGTAAATATGATGAACTTGAATGTATATTGGACATATTATGAATCAAATGTTAACGCTCTCTGCTGCAGTTCATTGTAGTTTAGGAAGAGCTGCAGCTTTTGAGGAAAATAAACTGGAAGACATCATGATAAGTCCCTGATTTCTTAAAGTCTAGTAATGCGGATATGATCTTAAACTCATAAATACAATACAAAACGATGATTGTTATTGCTATAATTGTTTCCCCCCCAAATGATCAGAAAATATTGCATTAGATTGAATTAGTTTTAAAGGTTTCGAGTTGCATCAAATTTCTTCGACTTTTGCCACCACTGGAGCTCTCCTGAAAGAGTTGGTGACAAGTTGGTCAAATTCTCTCCTGTAAAGGGTTCAACTAGGTTGAGATATGGCGACTGAAGACAATAGTATATAATTCACATCATTTTTAATCTCTACAAACATTAATTGACCCCTTGTGCCATAAGAATGGGGGCATCGTCCCTCTGGAAGAGACCCCTCCCATCAGGATACACACATTTCCAAATAGGTTATAGCTGATTTCTTTGTTTTTCTAAGCGAGACAAGAAAAACCTGCTCTGCCTTCAGAGCATGTCTGGATGTTTACTTGCTTCTACCGCACACAGAGCGCATAATGTATGTTATGCATTCAGCAGCATTTCTATGGGCTGCTCCAACTGTATTATGTCCATTCTCCATAACCACGTCTACTGTACTTCTCTGTCAGACAATGGCGGGAGTGAACCTTGGAATGAATTGCACTGCGGCCCACGCAAACACAGAAGTGGATCACATTTCAAAATCTGCCAGATTGTTTCGTCAGAAACCAAATTGTTGCACCATAAAGGGCAGCCATTTGGGTGCATTTGTCCTAACCAAAACTCAAAAGGCAGAAAAACTAGAGTGAATTGTCTGATTGACCTTCAGGAGTACACTCTTGTTTGCGAGACTCTGCTTCGTGTTTTCCTGGATGTGTAAAGTCGCAGTTTCACAACAGTCACGCTGCTGTACAGCTTGCTTACAGTACTTACTCACTATACTCTGTGTCGAGCCTTTTTTCAATCACCATGTCCTTCACGACAAAGGCCCTGGAATCTCCCGGACATCCACCTACTATGAGCTATGTGGTGTACATATTTGTTTGTGGCTATTAAAAGAGTTTACTTTGGACAGAAAGAATCTCAAAGCGAAGGTGTGCCAACAATCTAGAAAGCTGCATGTCTTAATAGCCTGAAACATTCAAAACTTAGCATTTTATCAAGAAATGAATGTTTAGACCGTGCAAACATGACACAAAAAAATCCATATCAGTCTTACATGATGACAGATTAATTTTTTTGTCCCATGACTATTGAATGAAACTTGCCTTTGGATGTGTTCCACTTAAACCTTTGTTTAATATTGTTGGTTCTGCAATGAAAAACATGATAATAAACTTAATGTGAGATGTTGACTGCGTGTAAATATTATTCATTTGGTATATATTGTTCTATGTATTAGTATTTAATGTCGCCTGGGGGTATTTATGTCAGAGTCAGCAAGTTTGCTGCTAATACTTTATAAACATTCTAGTCTTAAGTACAGTTCTTTTCCCCAGGCAATCACACTGGTAAACAAAAGTTAACTGCCTCCAATGATCGTATATACAGTATATGTATAGAAATGTGCGTGTGTCTACATACATATGAGTCTGTATTACCACATCAAGCTCACAATTCTGATCTTCAAAATCTAAAAAATTGTCTGTCAGGTGTCCATTTATTGTACTTGTGATGTTTCTGTGTTCTGTTTTAAGTGTAATTACATAGGTAACGAAAGAAAAACGTCAAAATTCGCTCTATGTGCACTGTGATTTTGGACGACATACTATACTATGACTTTTTTTGACAGTTTATATTTGGACATTTTTGACACAAACATAATCCTGAGCTGCTACATGTAAATAATTCTCCAAATTGTCTATTATTTATTTAAAACAAATTCAACTCAACTCATATAACAAAGTGCTTATACTGTGTTCGTCCGTGTTCAACCAATTCGCTTTTATGTCCAACTGTGAAAATGCACTCCATTCTCTACAGTAACAGTCTCATGACAGTTAGCAACTGTGACATTTTACTCACAACATTTGAAATGAATCATCTATGTTTATACTTTTAAGATAAGAACTACAAGTGGATCCTTTCAGCAGCTTGATGAAGAGGAAACGTTCGTCCAGCAGGTGACAGCATTTCAATGAGAACATTAACGGGGACTTATTATACCCTATTTCTCCTAGTTAAAATAGTTCCCTAGTGTCCTAATTAACGTGGTTTGGTGTTTTTCTCTGGACTCTAAGAAAGTATTTGCAGAATTCAGTGTGGAAGGTTTCTATTTGATGTTTGTCCCAATTAGAAAAGTCCTGGTTTGTTAATGGACCAGATATTTCACTACCATATAATGCAATTGGTTGGATTACTGTTTTACACATTTTGAGCCAGATTGGGTTTGGAATATTAATTTTAGTGGATTTTCATATTGCATTGGGTCCATCTTGGTTTTTCTCTCAGCTGGTTTATTGCAGCATTGATGTTCCCTGTAGACGTCATTTAATCCTAGGTATGTGTATGTGTTAGTGTGCGCTATGATGGTTGGGCCCAGCGTGAACTGGGGTCTGTTTCTCTCACTCTGAAATACCACAATCTTAGTTTTCTTCTTGTTGACTGTCAGAGCCCAACAGAATTGTTGAAGGTGGTCTAGGAGCTGTTGTAGTCCCTCTTTAGAGTTGGACAGCAGCACTACATCATCTGCATACAAGAGACATTTGATCTTTGTGTTGTTCAGGATAAGATGGTCATGACACATAATAATAAAAATATCTGCAATGCCTTTTACTTTGAAAGGGTCGAAGACCAAAATCCCGTTTTCGCGTTCCCGTTTACAAGCGGAGAGATCGCGAGAGTTTGTATATCGCGATACCTATCATTCAAAATCCGCAGATCTCGCGTGCTCTAAGATACGTGGGCCTCTCTCCAGAAGGTTTGCTGCATGGCGGTCACGGAGACTGCGGTAAATAAAAATCCTTCAAGAGTCTTTTAAATCTATCTCAGCTGCAGCGGTTGGTGCGTGGGTTGAACGCAATATCGGGTGCAGTTTAGCTGTGTTAAATACAATGTAAAGTGACTATATACAACTGCGAGGCAAACGGCTCATTTTACGCGCCATCGTAATGAATGCCTCGCTAGCTAACTTCAGCTAGCTCCGTGCTAACAATAATTGCAAAACCAGGCCTCACTAGTCGCGTTGTGCATTTGTAATTATTACACGGTCCATGCTACTGTGGCGTAATAATGACTCATATAATTAGTCATTATATATCTTGTTCGGCTTGTGTTTAACCACAGTCTTTCATTGTTCCTGTACCTACGTACCGCATGTTTCGTTTACAATAGCATCCAGTCGGTAGCAGTAATGTGTCTACAGCTAACATTAGCGTAGTAAAAATCAGCGGGTAAAATGACTAGTTGTGTATACACCACATTGTAATTACACTTTATATATTTATTAGCTGTCTGATTCTCTTTTTTTTTAGTCTGAAGGCATTTTTTATTTCCCTAGAATTTGTTGAATTGTTAAAGCTTCCCCATCAGTGCTCTTCCCCTCGGGGGCTTTCCTGCCTCAGTCTGGTGGACCCAGCGATTAGCGGGTTGCGTAGGTAAGGACTTCGTCCGGTCCCACCTGGTTTAAATCCGGGTGTATGTCCTGTATATGCTATCATATTTAATGTCTATATGTGCTGTATGAGGTGATGTGACTTTTAGTGCACTGGATGGAGTTTTTAACTGGCTAACTTCAATTATGGGTGTATTCACTGAAGGGTGTTGGTACGTTTTTTTTTTTAATTTTCCTCCATTTTTAAGGTGACTTGCTGTTTGTGATTTTCAGGGAGGTGAAGCTCTGACGATGGAGAATGGACAAGGCACAGGCTCCAAGCTTGGCCTGCCGCCTCTCACTGCTGAACAGCAGGAGGCACTTCAGAGGGTAATGAAACAATCACATGTTAATGAGTCCTTAGTGATGGTGAAGGGATGCACTATTTTATCAGCTCAATAACGGTATTTGCTTTAAAGTGTTGTGAGGAAGTTGATGTAAAAAAACCTGGATATTTCTAGTTCATAGCGCCCAGCCCTGATTTAAATAATGTTCTTACTTTGTGTGTACATTTAAGGTGAAATAATTTTCATTTTGAATATTAAATAATTAAACTAATACATTTTACGTGTACAATCACCATATTGTATTAATTGTTTTTTTGTTATTCAAGAATGAGCCTTTTTATACTCACATCAGTAGCTGGGCCAACACTTTAGAGGCAGCCATTTTGACCACCATGTTTTTACAATGGCTCACTAAGGACAAACTAAACATTTTTAAGTTGTGATGCTAACAGAAGGCCTCATTCTCCAACACATTTGGGAGGGTAGAGTAAGATGTGGGGTATTCAGCTGCAACATGCTACTTCATTAATGTTTTTTTTATTTTATTTATCCTGTATTTAGCCAGGAATGTCCCATTGTGATACAAGAACTGTTGGAATTTTGCTAAATGTCACACACTACACCTTTTTAAATAAAGCCAGTAGAAGTCTAAGCATGTTTTTTTTGAGTGAATCCTACTAAACCTGGTACATGTTTTATTTTTTTCTAAGCATTTCTAATTTCCTGCATAGCTTGTTTCCAGTTTGAATGTAAATGTATGGATACAGTATCTGTGTCTTGGTTACAATACTACAGCTTAAATCTTATATAAATCATCTCATTTTCCAGGCAAAGAAGTATGCCATGGAACAAAGCATTAAGAGTGTGTTGGTGAAGCAGACCATTGCCCATCAGCAACAACAGCTCACCAACCTGCAGGTGAGATATGTAAAACGTTTTTGGTACACCATTTAAATGTTTGTAATGCGTGTCACCTTTAAGTCTTGATTCTAGACAGGGTATCTTAGCCTTTCTATACTTTAGGGATTCAGACATCTGTCTCAGAAGTCTGTTTTGGGTTAGTTCCTTTGGAAGTCTTGCTCCCTACTCCCTCTGAAACCAAAATCACACGTGTAGGCCATGTGTCCTTGCTTTTGCTTCTATTCTTCTTTTTTTCAGATGCTGAAGATCATCGTGAACAAATTGGTTATCATGTTAAATGCTTTGCAATCTTTAGGGGACATGTAAATGTTTATTGCTGTGTGGTGATTTGTAGTTCAGATAAGGAAGGCAACTCTCCAGACTGTATGTTGTTTAGATGGAGGATCTGAATATAACTGTAGTTTTATCCACTTTTGTTTATCTAGCAAAGCAATTACCTTTTTGAAAAAGCAAAGCTAAGGGATATCTAACCTACTTTTCAGCACTTTTTTCATCTTTACTGTCTTTCAGATGGCAGCAGTGACAATGGGCTTTGGAGATCCTCTCTCACCTTTACAATCGGTCAATAGATTATTAAATTTTTTTTCTGTGCGAATTCCCAGTGGAAAAAGGACTGTTACCCTTCTTTTACTAGTTGCTTTGACAACATTCCCTGCCCTTTTGTTAAACCAAGGAATGCATATTTTGTATGAAAACATGGCTTTCTTACTGCTACAGTATCAGATTATGTTCATACATCAGGATGATATTTCTTAGTTAATTGTCATAAGTACTTGATACAAGAACTCATGGTATCATCTGTCATGGTATCATCTGAATTATTGTTTTGCCAGACGTAAGATGTAGCTCTCTGCCTATTTAGTAAATTCACTGTTAAGGGTTTATAGATGTGAGAAAAGTCATGTCTCTTTGAAAAATATGCATTTGTTCTATTTACATACAGAAAGCTCTTGGCATGGGACAAAAGAGGGATAGCAATCCCTATAATGGACCAAAATGAGAGAACTGCTGGAACAGGGATCTTTTTGGCCATCTTAACATCAAATTTTTTCTATTAATGAATAAGTAAACCTTTCTGTCATGATTTACGCGCATGTTAACTTTTGTTGGCAACAGAAATAAAATAGACTGAAGCAGGCTGACTTAAAAACACAAGTAAAAGATGGTAACTTCTTGTGGTTAAACCATTGCTTCCCTTAGAATTGAGAAGGAAGTTTGAAATGCTTTCATCAAGACTTTTTTTGATGGATTTCGTTTGAACTCCACGATTACTTTTGTTACCTTACTTGCATCCCTGGACTACAGGTCAGTTACTGAAGCCAAACATTTGTGAGGGCTGTGCATGTCAATCACTTCAGTGTGTTTTCCTCCATATGTCTGTTCAGTAGTAGCAGAATAGAGGCCATATTGTAATTTCAAGTGGTGACACCAATAAGTAAATACTGCTACACATGTTTGTTTTTTTTCACACAGCTCTTTCCATTTATTACAGTTTCTGATTGTTACCCAATTTACCTGTCCAGACCCCCTGAATTGGCCTCTAACTATTTTTGGGGAAAGCAAGCACAGTAGAAAATGCTACACATTTATTATTAGTGGTTTTGTGTGTGTGTGTGTGTATAATTCTGTCCTTTCTTCTACTCTCTAATGCTTATCGTGTGTTTTTCCTGGTTGGCAGGTGGCAGCTCAGCGGCAGCGTGCTCTGGCTATCATGTGTCGAGTGTATGTGGGCTCCATATACTATGAACTTGGTGAGGACACGATCAGGCAGGCCTTTGCCCCCTTCGGCCCAATCAAGAGCATTGACATGTCTTGGGATTCTGTTACAATGAAACACAAGGTCAGTAATAGAATGGCAGTGTTAAACTGGAGGCAAATTATTTTCTCCCACTTTAGTTTAAACGCAGAAGATTACAATCAAATGTGTTTCAGTGTTTGTATATGTTGTGCTTTTCTTGCTCTTCTTTTCACTCTGCAGGGGTTTGCCTTTGTGGAGTATGATGTGCCAGAGGCTGCTCAGCTGGCTCTGGAGCAGATGAACTCAGTCATGTTGGGGGGGAGAAACATAAAGGTACGTTTGTTTAGAGGTATGACAATTTCATAGGTTCTTAGGACCACATGAACATAGTGAACCAAATCCTTTTCTGTAACTGTTTCTGGTGTAGTTTGAATAAGCAGAACTTTGGATTTCTCCCGACATTTAAGATGCTAAGTCAGTTTGTCAATTACTTGCATTCATGGTATGTAACTGACTTGTACGTGACTAATTCTTCTCTCTTTGCTTGTCTTGTGTCTTGATTTACAGGTGCGTGCGTATGTCTGGGTGAATGTTAAGAGTACTGTCTGTTGTGTTGTGTGTTATGCTTCTACAATACCATCAAGGCTGTTTTAGTGACCAGTTGCAGTCTGATGCCCAGTGGCGCGTGGCGCCGCTCCATGTCATGGTGTGCTGATGATGGGCTGCGCCTGGTTGGTGTTCCTTGGCCGCCACATCTGTAGTACAGATCCCCAGTCCCAAATAGCTGCTCATATTACAAAGGGAATTTACTACTTTTCCCAAAGACAGGACGTTGTCAGAGTGCAGAATTGAGGCATAAGGACAGGTAATGCGTTCCTCTTTCGGTTTTGCCACCAGCTCAGCCAGTCACGCTGTGCATAAGTCTGGTGATGTGAAGCTGTATTTATTTTGTTTAACAGTATTGCAGTTATCTGCAAAAAATAAACAATCAGAATATTTAGTTTCTTGTCCAGTGGTGACAATTTGACAACCTGTTTTCACATTTATCTGTGCTTGTTGTATCCTCAGGAGTGTAGATATACTCCAGCAGGTCCAGTTGCCTATATCTACCCTCCTGAGGATAATTGGATTTGTGTGAAACCTGGGTTCTCATTTAATAGACATCCCCGCCTGATTTTGAATTTGTGGTCATATTCATTGAAATCCCTTAATGTTAATGTAAGAACTGGATTAATTTTTGTTCATAGTTGAGTGTTAAGTTTTTGTCCTGTTGTATCTCACAGCTTCACTTTTAGAAATTTAAGAATGATTTAATCATTCAGTATAATTTTGGTAAACATCGTTCTCTTCTGATGAGGTGGTTAAGTATTTTGTTCCTGGTGGCCAGGATGAGTGATGAGAGTAGCCCCAGGTTTTAAATCAACATCAGAAGTTCAAGGCGCAAGCAGAGGAAGCTTGACAGGAAAGCTTAGTTATGATTGTAGGTGAGTGGCATTGACTCGGTGGCTGCCGAAAGTAAGCGTTGCAGGGATTTATGGTTTTGCAGTTATGCGTCCTTGGTTGGTAGTGTAAGCCCCCTTACTCAGTAGCACTGCTGGTATGATCTGTGCTATAGGTGGGGCGGCCAAGTAACATCGGGCAGGCGCAACCCATCATTGACCAGCTGGCAGAGGAGGCGCGCGCCTTTAACCGGATCTACGTGGCGTCCGTTCACCCGGACTTGTCAGATGATGACATCAAGAGTGTTTTTGAGGCCTTCGGAAGGATCAAGTCTTGCACGTTAGCCAGAGACCCCACGTCAGGGCGACACAGAGGCTTTGGCTTCATTGGTGAGCTGGGGGCCCTCATTCGCTCGTGCTCCTGCCTTGGCCTAACTCTGCTACTAACAGCTGTTTTTATTCCCTTACAGAGTATGAAAAGCCTCAGTCAGCCCTGGACGCTGTGTCTTCTATGAACCTCTTTGACCTGGGGGGTCAGTACCTACGGGTGGGCAAAGCAGTGACCCCGCCCATGCCCCTACTGACCCCCACGACCCCTGGTGGTCTGCCACCTGCTGCAGCTGTGGCTGCAGCGGCAGCTACCGCTAAGATAACGGCCCAGGCAAGTATGAATCCCTTCCAAAGGGATTTAATGGCCTTCCAGGTAAATATAACCCAGATTTAGCTAGAATTGACACCAAAAAGCACAGATAACATGGGCATAAACGTTTTATTGACGTGACTGGGAGAAGGCCAGTTTTCTAGAAAATAGTGGGTGCCCTTTCAGCGTGTCAATTAACAGCCCTTATATATGAGACATTGTGGGCTTCGTCTTTGCAAATCCAGTTTAATGTGCACAAACCATCTACGGTATACACTCAAAACATCTCTTTTTGTATCGTAACAATCACAGCTCCTCCCATTCACTGATAAGATGCGTAAGCTAAGAGTCTGGTTTCTTAGCTAACACCGTGACAGCTATTTCAGTGCTCATGTCTGCTATGTCAGTCAAGGACTTACAAGCAATTTTGTATATTGTAGGATTTTTGTTTTAAAATCATTGCTGCTGTTTATATTTCACATACCAATTAAAGATGTATTGAAATGTTGGTGACTTAAATTCTCACAAAGAGTCGAGGTTGAGCTCACTCTGCCATGCTGTGTGATCGTTGACTGTGCTGCCTTGTGCTGTGTTCTGTGTGTTTCCCTTACCTAATGTCTTCGGCCCCCCCTCTCTTAAGGAGGCTGTAGCCGGCGCATCAGTCTTGGGGGCGTTGGCTGCGCCCCAACTTCTTGGTCAGCAAATGGGAATACCTCAGGCTGTTATGGCTGCCCAGGCACCTGGGGTGATTACAGGCAAGTGAAAAGAAAAGTGTATCATTTTCATTAAAGCAAATATGATTTCATGTCATTCAAAGCACAGCTGTACATGATATGCACCGGCAACAACATTTTTAACTAACTAGTGTGACTCGGCAGTGAAGTATTGTTTTTTTTGGTTTTTTTTAAATGGCTGGTTATGGTTAGGTTGTAAATGTGTCAACAGAAATTTGGTACCTGTTTAGTAGTCGGCATCACATTACAAACTTCGGTGACATTACCAGCCACGTCGTTCAATTCCATTCTATACAGATTAGATTTATGGTTCGCATTATATAACTACAAGTGTCTTGCTTTTCACTTTCACGGGAATGCGACTGAACTCT